>NC_067474.1:27252087-27442087 GCF_947179515.1 Apodemus sylvaticus
AACATGGCTATGTTCCTGTGAAACTTCATTATATGGACAATAAAATTTAAATTTTATACGATCCATATGCTATAAAATAATACATTTTACAATTTCTAATCTTTCAAAAATTTACAAAGCACAATAAATCACAGGGTGTAGAAAAGCAGATGTCCGATTATGTGGCCCATGAAACAACCGCTAAATAAGGAAAGGAACTCTCTATTAAATGTATTGGCCTATTTTGTGTTCTTCTTCTCCTAGTCCATGTGAAGGAATCTTAGGAAGGTAGAAAAATAGAATTAAAAAGATTTGAGGTTGTGGGTAATAAGGAAACAAGCCTAGGAAAGAAACTTGATAAGAGGCACTCTTTTCTTTGTAACACAGAAATCATACACAGTACCTTGTATATTTTAGGGACTTCTGTACCACTGAATTATAGTCCAAACTCCTGGATTTTTATATGTATAAATGTTTTATGTGTACATAAATTTTTCCCTCTCTTGACCTTATATTTTGCACCCTCACCAATAGCAATCAGTTTGGCTGCATCTCTACTTCATGAATACTGAGGAAATGACTATTATTAACAGGGGATTTCTGCTACTAACATTTGGAATCTCTTTGATAAGTGATCTTTTTAACTGTGTTGTTTATATCTATTTGTTGGGTCTCCTTTTTCCTGAGACTCCATGAGTGTTTTTCTCAAATAGTCATGATATCTGTGATTTGTTTTTGCTGCTTCACGAAGTATTTTACCCATAAACAGCAGAATAAAAAGTCTGAGAAGATTTGTCGGCATTTAACAGTAAATTTTATGATTCACTCAGGAGCCGAAAATTCTCTGAACTACTTTGATAACAAAGAAAGCACCCAGAGTACCTTGGAAATGAAAAGATCCAGATAGTTTTTCTTTCATATTTTTATCCAAAATTTGACCCAGATTTCCTGAGCCAATCGTAAAGAAATTCCACATCTTTCATATAGTTCTACAAACAAGAAAGCAAAACATATATCAACTTGCATAATGCTTAAGGCTGAATTTGGATTGACACATGCCAGGTTTTCTTTGATGGAAAAGGGTGATTCTTTTCTTTCTCAAAGGAAGGAGTTTATACGTAATTGGGAAACCCTGAGTGAGTGGGTGAGTGAGTGAGCGAGTGAGTGTGTGAGTGAGAGTGTGTAAGTTAGTACAACTGTTATAATCTATTTGACCTTAAGAGTTGCCACTATCCCAGAGTGTAAGTTCAGAGGGCAGATTTCATGTAGATGGAAACACTAGTATATATGCTTTAATACAGTTGGAAAGCTGATTTTTCCCATCTTAAACATGCTGTTGAGACTGCATAGCAGAACAAGAGCCCACAGTTTGACCCTAGTCAGCACTAGATATTAGCCCTGAATAAATGTGTTACTGAACTTGCTGTGTAATAGCCACTGAGTAACACCAAATTCTCAAGTTGCCATGGTTTTTCAGTCTCTGCACATACACAGAGGCCGCACTCCTGAAACAGAACTTAAGATTTTCTGCAAGACTTTTCCTTGTAAATCAATGTGAGTCTAATAGCATTAGCAATTTGCCAAGAGAAGAATGATAACCCCATTGTAGCTTGGTTGACAACAAGCACTTTGGTAATTTCTCAGGAAAGGTATTTCCTGTTGATCATTAAAAGCCAAATTTTGAGTCACTTCCCCCTCTGGATTAAATAAATACTATTAGTGTTTCAACTGTGTACAGTAAATATGGATCTCAAGACTTGTTTGTCTGCATTTCTTAAAACATTTATGAACATTGAACAGATGAATTTGTTTTAAGCATATTTTTTCATTTGAACACTTTTCCCAATGGTTTTTAATATGGATACTGTTCATCACATATTGAATAAAGCAACTTTCACTTTATTTAATGTCTTGACCCAAATCACATTGTCTCCATAAATATTTTACAGTCTGTGTGCAACAAAAGCGTGATTGCCAAAGTCATGTCTGTACTTGTAGGTTATATACTATAAAAAATGGATTATTTTTCTTCGCTTGCTTTTCAGTGAGGGAATTGGTGCTTGCATTTGCCCAAGTGGGTTTTTTACTTTTCCTTATCCTCTTCTTTTTTTTTTAATAAAAAACACTAACTAGCTCCTTAGGGGTAAGATGCTGGAAATGTGGGTCTGCGCCATGTTACTATCTCTATAAAATTCACAAAAGAATAAGAAAACATTGCTCACGTTAGCCCTTTCCAGCTGTTTTTCTCTGAAAGAAGACAGTTTGAGACCTCCATTATCCTGATAGATAGTATGAAGCCACTCTATGACTAACGGAATAAAGGTTTTACTGCTTTTCAGTGGAGCAAAATAAAAGTCAAAATAAAATGAAAATCCGATAAGTATTTTTTTGAAAGCTAGCAAAATTTCACATTCTATTTTCACACATTAAAACCAGCATATTGTTAATATTTGGGGAACATATCTGAAAAAAATTAAAGTAAATAATGATTTTCCAAATATCATGTTTTGACTTTATAATATGAAATGAAGATAATATCCTAAATTCTTAGTGAGATACAATTAGTTGGGTAATTAAAGATTGAATTTTTTTAATTTTTCCTTTTACTTTTATGCAGACTCCAGTAGAAAAATCATTTATTCCTATTCAATTCACATTTCTTGAGAGATATACTGAATTAAGCTTGTATCTCTACAGTAAACTCTTCAAAATTTCTGAATGCCTTTCACTGAGACACCCCTTTAACATATGTATCAATTAACGGTCAGTCCAGAAAGAAACAACTTTGACCAAATGGTCTTTTAATAGAAATTTATATTTTGTGCATATTTGCTTGCTCAAAATAATTTTGGTGTACATGTGAGACAAACATAAGGCCTGCTTCCACAGGTATTTGTATACAAAATTAGCTTAACTATATTTTACATTTCATGGCAAGGGCCTTAGAAAAGAAACATGAAAAACGTACTAACACTGCCTTACAACCACAATTTGATTTGGGTTGTGGTTACTGCTAATGACCTTCGACTTACTCCTCCTTCCAACCATAAGTGCTATATCTCTTGGGCATGGGTTGGATAGATATACCAGGGAAATCCTGGCTACACTGAGAACTCTAAGGAACAGGCACCAGTAGAACTTAGCAGAATCATATGTCTCCCTGAAACTTTTCACATGAGCTCCAACAAAATAATAATAATAATAATAATAATAATAATAATAATAATAAAATAACCTTTTCTATGTTCAAGATATCACAAAGATAGATTGGGCATAACCACGTACTGAATGAATCCCTACAATGGCTTCAACCAGCCTAATAAATTGAAACTGACACAGAAAAGGATCAAGGAAGAGAGATAAAGGTAAAGAAAACTCATTGGCACTTATGTCCTGGTTTCACTGTTTCCACATACCCAGCTCCTCTCTTGACCTTCTAATAATCTGGTAATATAAAGCCGCAAATCCTTCACTTTTACTTCCAAACATTGACTTGCATTTTTTCTCAGAAAAAAAAATAAATAAAAATAAGCGAAACACCACCACCAACAACAAATCAAAACAAAATAAAACAAAAAACAAGAATCTTGAGGAACAGGGCTGATGGATGAATTAATTAGGTAGTGGTCACTGCCAGATGTCAATTGGAAAGATTGAAGTGCCCTGGCCCAATCTCTCTCCCATCAGTTTACAGTGGTGCCAAACCCTGAGATTTCAGCTCAAGTATAAACACATCCCAGAAGAAATAAGCATTAAGGCCTGCTTTCTGATTTTTAAGAGTGGAAAACAGCATATTATTTTGTTTTCTTTTTCTCTGATAACTTCTTCCAAATTATTTCTATTTAAATGTGTAAGGATATTAAAAATAACCTAAGATTTAGATTATTACCACCCTCTTAAAGGTTAACATTATTTGGAATTTTAAAAAAAAATGAGTTCCACCGAAATTTTTAGCTTTTATTTCTAGATTTAACTAGTCAGAAAGACAAGGATCAGCTACAGGTATAGAATGGTTCCTGCAACTGTGAATCTCAAACAATAAAATGTGCACCTAGTCATCTGAAATCATCTATGTTCACTGAAGACTAAAGCCTCAAAAATCAACATCCTTCTAGGAACAATCATGCTGAATGCATGGAATGCAGCTGACTGTGTGCTAGAATCATGTTGGTATGAACAGGAACAAGCAACAACATGAATAATGTGGAAATAAATGTACCGTCAAGCACACATACACATGCACACACACACCCCACACATTCCCATCATTCCTACCTAAAGCTCTTATAACATAAGATTCATCAAAATGTATACTTACCAGAACAGAAGCTATAGAATATATTATGAATAATTTAAAAATGGGGGATATGTGAGAAGTATGGAGAAATATTGCTATTGAGTAGATAAAAATCTTGATTTGTGTTAGTTACCTTTCTTTCAATATTGCACAATGTTTAAGAAAGCTAGTTTTCCTGCAAACACAGCACCTGCACAGGTCTGCAGCAGGTCTGCTGTGTATAGTACAGCTTTCAGCTTAGGATTTTTACGGGACTCCTGAGTATGTGAGTGAATGTATCTCTGACTCTTGTGCTTGCTCTTGTGCCTTTTTTTTCTTTTGTTGTGATGCTTTGTCGAGCCTCAATGTGGTGTTTTGTTTTATCCTAGTGTATTTTATTATGTTATGTTTGGTTGCTATCTCTTGGAGGACTGGTCTTTTTTTCTGGTCTTTTTTACAGATTAAGGTAATTGAGGGGAGTCCAGAAAAGAGGTGGTTGGGGGAGAAACTGGGAGGAGATGTAGGAGGAGAAACTGTGTTAAGGATATTGTATGAGAATATAATTTCAATAGAAGGTGTATGTGGGGGCAGGGTAGAGGAGAAAGCAAGCTTTCAAAGGGAAAAGACTTATTTTAGCTAAGCGTTCTAGAGGTCCCAGTCCACCGCTGAGTGACATCCTTGCTTTGGGCCTGTGGTGAACTAAAACACCATGGAGGAAGTTGTAGAAAAAAAAATACTTACCTCTTCATTACCTGAAGTCCATAAAGAATTAAGACAGGAATTCATAGAAAGTAAGGAATGAGGAAAGGAAGCTATAAGGAATAAGGAGGATGCTGATCTCACAATTCCCTTCCAGAGCTGCAGTGATTTAACTTCCTTCCACTGGACCTTACCTGTAAAAGGCCCTACCATGTCCCCATACCTTTCCTGTAGGGTTCAAGCAATAACCAGATAGATGGGCCTTTAGGGGATCTTCCATGGTTAAACTAGCACATTGACCAAATGTATTGTCGTGACTCATTAGAAGTGTTGAGACAGATAGCTATGCTATGGTGGTGCATACCTATGGTCCCAGCATGATAAAGACAGAAGCAGAGAGACATCTGAGTTTGAGGCCACCCTTGGTAACATAATGAACTACAGGACAGTCAAGGTTGCATAATACAGAGACATTCTCTCAATAGACAAAAGAAAGAAAGAAAGAAAGAGAGAAAGAAAGAAAGAAAGAAAGGAAGGAAGGAAGGAAGGAAGGAAGGAAGGAAGGAAGAAAGAAAGAGAAAGTGAATGAGAGAAAGAGAGAAAGTATTATCATAACTTTCAGGTGATAGATGAACATAAGAAAGTCCAAGCTAAGGCAAAACATGAAAGAGAAATACAAAGCCACATTGTAGACAGCACAAAGAAAGTAAACATAGCTGAGAGTATAACTGGATATAAGAAAGTTAGGAAGGAAAAGGTTTAACAAAGACACAGGAACAAAGTTTCTTTTTTCATTATTAAAGACATAATAACAAATATATGATAAGAGTCAATATAGGTACAATGGGTATTTTTTAAAATGAAGTATGAAGAACCAAAATAGAAAACCATTCCAAGATTTAGCAAAGCAAGGTCTAGAAAGTCTCTAAAAAGTGAAAAACAATATCAACAAAACACAAGTATCCTGGTTGTTACTGGACTTCACATAGAGATAAAGGGTCTTACAAGCATCTAGCCACAAGCCTTCTATGAAGGAGAAAGTCAAAAAAGAAAGAAAGAAAGAAAGAAAGAAAGAAAGAAAGAAAGAAAGAAAGAAAGAAAGAAAGAGAGAGAGAGAGAGAGAGAGAGAGAGAGAGAGAGAGAAAGAAAGAAAGAAAGAAAGAAAGAAAGAAAGAAAGAAAGAAAGAAAGAAAGAAAGAAAGAAAGAAAGAAAGAAAGAGAGAGAAAGAAAGAAAGAAAGAAAGAGAGAGAGAGAAAGAGAGAGAAAGAGAGAGGGGGGGAGGGAGGGAGAGAAAGAGAGAGAGAGGGAGGGAGGGAGGGAGGGAGGGAGGGAGGAAGGAAAGAAGGGAGGAAGGAAAGAAGGGAGGAAGGAAAGAAGGAAGAAAGGAAAGAAGGAAGAAAGGAAAGAAGGAAGGAAGCTTTAATCTGAATAAGAGTGCAATGGTTTTTTGTTTTTTTTCTGAAGAACGTATATTTTCTTTTTTTTATTCAATATATTCTTTATTTACATTTCAAATGATTTCCTTTTTTTCTGGCTCCCTACTCCCCAAAAGTCCCATAAGCCCTCTTCCCTCTCCCTGTTCCCCCATCTACCCCTTCCCACTTCTCTATTCTGGAATTCTCCTATACTGCTGCACTGAGTCTTTCCAGAACCAGGGGCCACTCCTCTGTTCTTCTTGGACATCATTTAATATGTGGATTATGTCTTGGATATTCAAAGTTTCAAGGTTAATATCCACTTATCAGTGAGTGCATACCATGATTGATCTTTTGAGACTGGGTTACCTCGCTTAGTATGATGTTCTTCAGCTCCATCCATTTGTCTAAGAATTTCATGAATCCGTTGTTTCTAATGGCTGAATAGTACTCCATTGTGTAGATATACCACATTTTTTGTATCCATTCCTCCATTGAGGGACACCTGGGTTCTTTCCAGCTTCTGACTGCTACAAATAGGGCTGCTATGAACATAGTGGAGCATGTGTCCTTATTGCATGCCGGGGAAACCTCTGGGTATATGCCCAGGAGTGGTATAGCAGGGTCCTCTGGACGTGTCATGCCCAGATTTCTGAGGAACCGCCAGACTGATTTCCAAAGTGGTTGCATCATCTTGCAATCCCACCAGCAGTGGAGGAGTGTCCCTCTTTCTCCACATCCTCGCCAACACCTGCTGTCTCCTGAGTTTTTGACCTTAGCCATTCTGACTGGTGTGAGGTGAAATCTCAGGGTTGTTTTGATTTGCATTTCCCTAATGATTAATGATGTTGAACATTTCTTAAGGTGCTTCTCAGCCCTCTGAAGTTCTTCATGTGAAAATTCTTTGTTTAGCTCTGTACCCCACTTTTTAATAGTGCAATGTTTTAAAATCTTAAGGAAATACAGTCCTCACCAAATGCCAGTGGTTTTTCTTGTGGCATATTCACTAGAGAATACAACTCAGACACTGGATTAGCCAATAGGAAGTATTTATTAGCAGGCCAATGACTATAATGGGTATTCAGGATACAGTATAGCCCTGAGCCTTTGTTAAGGGGGGTCCATGAAGTATAATACATACACACATACACACATACATACATGCATACATACATACATGCATGCATACATACATACATGCATACATGCATATATGCATACATACATACACACATACATACATGCATACATACATAATCTGGATCGACATGCGTCAGTTAGCAAGAACAGTTAGCCAGATGCCAGAAAACAAAGCACATTTAGAAACTTTTCCAGAACCATGATGGATTAGGCACTTGTCTTAGTTTTAGCAGGTGGTGCTGAGTAAGTGCTGAGTTTCACAGCTTCATTGGAACTTCTGTCATGGAGTGAGTTGTGCTAAAGTCTAGGGCCTGTCCCATTCTGGACGGCAGATCCAGAGACCAGATGAAGGACATGACCACATTCTAAGAGTTAGTAAGGTGTCATCTCATTTAGAGCCATTTCTGAACTGGAGGCCGTCTTCCTGTTAAAAACTGCCTGTTTCTTTCTGTTTTCAACAAGTACAACTCCTGGTAGTTTACTTCCCACCAGCCAGCTACCAGAAATGGTCGCAAGTCTGTGAGGTGCTGTAAGATCATCTGTAGTGTCCTGTGCAGCCATCTTGTCCCCTTGCATTCAGGGGTCTTTCCTGTTACAGAAATACTAATCCTTTTTTCTATCACCAGTTCCCTTTTCAGCTGCTTCTTCACACCCACATTTGAATATAATAAGTTCTTCATTTGAAATTGGTTTCTCACAGCCACTTTTCTTGTCAACCTTTATTTCTCTTCCTTTTTTATTAGGAAGTCATCTGAAATCTCTCTACTAAGGTCTTCAGAGGTGGGGCTGGAAATGTGGCTCAGCAGGTGAGCACTTATTTTTGCTGAGAATCTGGATTTAATTCCTAACATCCACATGGTAGCTCAGACTTGTCCATAATTCCAGCTCCAAGAGATCTGATGCCCTCTTCCAATCTCTTCAGGAACAAGGCATGTTTGTGGTACATAAACATTCATTATTAGAGCAATATTCTCTTATGCATAAAATAAAATAAGCCTTTCAAAAGAAATTTTTAAAGAGATGAAGATTTAGCTTAGCTGGTAGAGCACTTGCCTACCAGCTAGAGTATGTTAGAAGTCTTGGTATCAATACCAGATGCTACATTAAAGGGATTCAGAGGCACGCAATTCATAGATTTCCAAAAATATATAGGGATTCTTAGAGCTGTAATCTAAGCTCTCAGACCATCAGTGGTTCTCAGCCTTCCTAATGCTCGTGTTGTGTTGACCCCCTAACCATAAAATTATTTCTTTGTAATTTTGCTACTGTTATAAATTATAATGTAAATATATGATATGCAGGATATCTGATATGCATCCCTAATGAAAGGATCCTTTCAAGCACAGGTTAAAAGTTGATGCAGAAGATAAAAGGAAAAGGATCTGAGGTCAAGGTTCTCCTATACTATATAGTAAATCTAAGAACACACACACACCATACCTCAAACACACGGACATAGACACACAGAGATACACAGACATACACACTACTGAGTCTATTCAAGGTTTTTTATAGCTCATATATATTAGGCTCTACTTAGGATTGCTAACCTCTCAGGGGCTTATCCATAAAGAAAACTCCTCAGCTGCATTTGATTGCCCGTGTATCATTATTAGGAACAGGGTCTTGCAAAACTCCCCTGTCCACGTTTTCACAACAACCGGTGTCATCAGTTTTTAGGCAGCCATATTGATGAGATTTCATGGACTCACCTTCCCTGTATTTTCTAGAAAATACAATCTCACATCCCGGTCCTCTGTTCTCAAAACCCAGCTTAGTGGTTTGCATGCAGTGTGCAGTGAGGAGAAGTAAAAAGTCAACAAAGGAATCCGAAAACAGCCGTCGACAATGTCCGGATGGAGAGTCTGCTTCTAAAATCTCCAAAATTCATTTTATGACTACTTAACTGAATAATCGATAATCTTTATAGGAACAGATTCCCTGGGGTGAAGGGCTTTGGAAAACATGGAGGAGCATACAACAACTCTTGTTGCTTACGTACAACTCTCCCCACAAGCTAGACTCATCATTCTCCTGCTCACCTCATGAATGACTTCATTATTTCTTTACTGTTCATTTTCTATTAAAATGAGATACTTACTTTATACAATAGACTCCAGCTGCAATTTCCCTCCCCCCACTCATCCCAGCTTCTCCCACCTGCCCTGTCCACCAGATCCACGCCTCTCCTTATACCTTCAGAGACTCTTCAGCCTGCACTCAATACTCCTTTCCTTCTCTTTGGGTTGCCTTGCCCAACCAGGATTTGATGTTTTTTCCTTTGCCTTAGTATTTATTTTATGTGCTTAAACCATGTATTTTTGAGCTATGGAGTAAGAACACTTTGAATGTACACACAGAGCTATTAGGGAAGTTACAAATTCCTTACTGCCTTCTCAAATCTTCGGTGCTCTTGCCATAAGGCTTTATCCTTTAGGTATAACTTGATTATCCCGTCACTATCTTCAAGCAGAAATAACCCTGGCCTGGTCATCATGCCAATGGGACAAGCAGACAATTGCAGTGTCTTCGAAGTCTATGGCAATTGTAATGAAGTTCTTGACATATAGTAATGTCTCTCCACAGAAGAGATCTTCATATGATCTGCACTGGGCATTTCATTCTCTGATCCCTTCCCTGCATTCTCACCACTGCAAGTGATCGCAGTAAATGTTAGAGTATTAAAACACAGACTACAGTGGTGCTGCATTATGCAGCTTACAAGGGTGTTCATCGATAACAGTGAGGTACCTTGTGGTGGTGAAGCTGTTTGGAAGTTATCCATGCTCTTACAGAACCCCTCCCTCTTGCCCTAGGAGTAAGCCTAATGTAATCATTGACTCACCAGCTCAGAATCTGGCAGACTTGGGAACTTGGTCTGTTGCTGCCCTATATGAAGGGAACAGACATTAGCTCCCATCGTCCCCAGGAAAAGTCAAGAGACCATATGTAAATACAAATATGCAAATGTAGATATGTAAATTACATTCGCATATGTGTCTAATGTTTCTGGGATGAAGGCCGGAGACTTTCAATCAAGTAACATACAAATTGAAGCAACCAAGGAGGGAGCACTACAGTCCACATGAGAACTTGGTTGTAAAAGCTTGGAAGTTTTAAAAATGCATTTTTTCCCCACAAGCTACATGTTGTCCTTTATTTTTAAAAAAGACACACTTAGAGATGAATCACCTCTATGTATAAAATATTGTTAGAGCCCAAAGAACTGTCTCCGGAGAGGGAGCAGCCTTGAAGGGAAGGGACAAGGTGTGCATTCACCAACCCTGAGCTTAGCATCCTGCAGGAGGGTGTGGCACTAGGCTTGATGAACCCACAAGTCTTCTGGCCTCTTTTCTCCTCCCCTGTCTATCTTCATCTTACAACATCTTTGAAAAATAATAAGCATTTGGCATTCCTTCCTCTCCCTTATTTCCCTCCCTCCCTTGCTCCCTCGTCTCTTCCCCTCTCCCTCTCATTTCCGAGTTGGGGAAGGATCACTGTGTTTGGCAGCTGTCAGCTTGTCACTATTGGCCTGCTGTCCCATCTGCACTGCTTAGATTGTACAGTCACAGGGGGTTTTACCCAAACAGGCTCTCAGGGGAACTGTAACATACCTCTCGATTTGACTGTGAAGTTATACTTGTGATTATTAATAGACGAGATAAGAGGTTGGCGCTCTGTTCATCCGTATTCCAGCTAATTATTCAGCCCGATCTAAGCTGATTATAATACTGATAGATAACCACGCCGCATTTACAACTGCAGCTAGCCGTGGCCAAGTGTCTTGACACAGTGCTGTCATTTGGTTTTATCAGAAAGGAAGCTGGGAGGGCTGGTGAAGGAGATGAAGAAGCTGCTTTGGTTGATTAGCAATGTGCTGCATGGGACCATTTATAATGAGGCATATCATTTAAATTTTCCTTTACAAATGAGTCCAATGTGTGTTGCAGGCTGCAGGCTCCGTTAATTGTCACAAACATTGCCTTTTTTTTTTTTAACATTATTAGCTCTTTGGCAGGATCTCCATTGTTGACTAAAAACTTGGCATGATCAGGGCTTGCTGAATAATTTAGGTGGTTGGCAGCTGGAGAGGAGAACACACACATCTCGGCAGACAGACATGCTGCTTGAGCTCTTTATATAATAGGATTGTATACAAAGCAGAGTACAGTCGGCAGTGACTTCTGTGTCTGTTTATAGGTAAACACTGATGTTAGTTTTATGGGAAAACTAGAGGGATACTTCTCACAGATCGCATGCAGCATATGAGACAGATGCAGTGGAGGACTGTTGAAACGACTCATCATCCCTGGCTCTCACAGAATATGATTGTTGGAGTTCCACACACCAGTGTTTATGCTGCTGCTGCTGTGGGGAGTCTTTGAGATCTTGACCATTGCCACAGAAGGACTAAGATGAGACAGTGCTGCCCAAAACACTGAAAGCTCATAAGCAGATCAAAAAGATGTATCAATCTCAAAGACTATGAGACATGTATACAGTGGGAAAATTCATATAGAAGGCAGTGTTTCAGGAAGTGTATAGATATACCATACATAAGTTGAGGCACCTGGAAAAAGCCATAGGCAATGTAGCAGATAATGCATGTACAACTCTATTCTATGTGCACTAAACTCACCAATTCTTCTTCAAATGGACATGCTCTACCAGTACATACTCTAAGATTCCATCAACAAAAGCATTCCTTACTTCTTAAAGCCAGCAGAATTTAGCAGCCAATTTAATTGCAAGCACTAACATAGAGTCAACTGGATAAAGATTTAGTTAAAAGCTGAAGATGTTGGACATTTGGTAGAGTGCTTACCTAGCATGCTTAAGTCCATGTTCCATCTCTACCAGCATGTAAACGAGGTGTTGAAAGTATACTTATGTTACCCTGTGCTCAGGAGGTGACAAAAGTTTGATCAGATGTGCATCTTTGGATGTATAGCAATTTTGAGACTAAATTGGGTACACATACAACACACACACACACACACACACACACACATGCACGCGCATAGAACAATGTCACCAGATTCCTATTTTTCAGTACCCATCATTTAAGTTTTGTCCACCGTGGTTGCTTCAAAAGTTTCATTGTTATGTTGGTGACAATTGGCCAGAATTCCAATCTCAGGTCACCCATCAATAGTTGGGTAGGTGAGGTGGCACTAATTTTCAAGGCTCTGATGACCGAAAAGGCAGGGGTTTTTGCTTAAAATAATGCCTGAACTAAGTCTGGGAAGAATGAGATACAAAAATGAAAACTTAAAATGTAGATAATCAGTGTTTGTTAACTGTCTCATTGACGTGGACAAACAGCTCATGGGAGGAAGTGAAGGAAGGAAGGATTTATTTGGGAGTCACAATTTGCTAAGGTGGGAAAGGCTTGCTGGGTGAGAGGGGCAGGAGGCAGCTGGTCACATTGCACCCACAGCCAAAAAGCTGAGACACATGGGTGCTGGTACTTGCCCTCTTCCCTTTCATCTGTCCAGAATTCCTGCTTAAGGGACAGATCACCCATATTCAGGATGAGCACCCTTCTTCAGTTAAATGTCTCTGGAAACATCCTCACAAGCCTTTCAGAGGTATGCTTGCCCAGAATCTAGACCCCCATCAAATTGGCCATGAGGATTATCCATCACAGTGACCAAAACAAACAAGCAAGCAAACAAACAAACAAACAGGCAGCAAAAGTTAGAATGTGAGTACAATTAAGGTTTCCCTAGGTTTGTTTCATTGTGGAACTGGGGTTCATTCAGTGTGTCTTACACACCAGCCTGGAAATGGTTTTGACAACTAAACTGCAATAATAAAATACATGAGCTATCCTTTTTATAGCCACAGCAAAGTTTACCATGGGCCTGAAATAAACTCTGGACCAATATAATTTCAGGGTAGAAAGAATTGTCTTATAGGCTTATTTATAATCAACTGAGAGTTCATGTGCCTGCCTGGCTGTGTCCACAGCCCACAGAGAGGAAAGTCAGATGTCTCTGATCACAAGTTCCATAATGAAGTAATATGCTTATGCCAAATGCGTTGTTCCATGAATTCTCGATGCTCCTCTGAGAAGACCTTCACGCCTACATATACATATGTTTCATACATCTACATGTATGATTTGTGGTGGGGAGGGTGAGGT
The DNA here is from genome assembly GCF_947179515.1 of Apodemus sylvaticus. NCBI lineage: Eukaryota > Metazoa > Chordata > Mammalia > Rodentia > Muridae > Apodemus > Apodemus sylvaticus. Next base: position 27,265,746 of record NC_067474.1, read on the forward strand.
ATGTGGTTCAATGCTTGCCTACTGGTTTAATAATAAATGAAATGCAAATAAGGTATGTTCCTCTCACTTTTAGGGTCCATCCATCCTTTACAGGTTGTTTGGCTTGGTGCCTGCAAAACAACCTAACAGAGTAGAGCCAATGAAGGCTTCCATGCTCGAATCTGGACCATGAATCAGACAGTTAAACAAATCTGCCATTTAGGAAACTTTCACAGAACTACACAGGAATATTCAGGTTGTGCCCCTTCCAGTAAGTAGATCTGCTGCATGCTCTATTTATCAGAATGAATCTGTGTCCTCCTATTTTAAAGGACTATCTTTCAAACAGCACCTCCCATAACCTGGTAGATAGAACTGAGACATATTAGAAATTCACAGCTATCTGAATTGATAATGTAGTTAAATCAGTAATGATTTTTCAATCACCTTTAGAACAACAAAGTCCATACTAAAGTTAAAGTTCTGTGAGATCCTGGAAGAATAAGATAACAGCTAGAGATGGTAATTTCCTGCTTTTCAGTCAATCCAGTGTAGTTTGAGACTTTTGTCTAGAATATCCCATTTCCCAAGCCAAAATTGTGGCACACTGATTTTTAATAGGCGCATACTTCTTTAGCTTTAGTTCAGAATAATGGATGTAAAATTTAAAAACTAATTAATCCTAAAGATATAAATAAAATTCATTAGAATTATTTTTGTGATATATGTATCTACATTGTTCAGCCCACCTTGAGACAAGAGGAAACTTTTGAAACTAACATGACAAAATAAATATAGTAGTAATAAATTCTAAATGAAGAGATCTGGAAAGCAACATTCAACTCTAAACCTTTTATTTCTCTTTCACTGCCGAGAACACCCACATCACTGTCTACATCTTTCTATACATGAATTTTAAGTGATTAAGAGATGTCAAGTGCTTTGTGAGGTGCTGGTAACATTACACTCCATAGGGTCAGATCTGCTGGTCAGAAGAGGACTAACCCACCCTGTTGTGGGAGCTAGAGTAGTCTGCAGGACAAACTTACTGCAGGAAAGGGAATGAGCAACAACACCCTCTGATGCAAGCTGTGCCAGCCAAGGTCTGAAAGGTCTTCACATATTAACTAATGTGGGAGGGGTTTGCTGCAGGTCAGGGGCAGTTGAATACAAAGTCAGTGTTGAGACACCAAGAGGAACAGCAGTTAGAAGAGTAAGCTGAACCTGGTCTGAAGGAAGTCAGCATTGCCCTAAGGTGTTTGGACTTTCACCCTGAATCATGACTCTGAAGCAGAGGAGAGTCAGGTTGGTTTAAACCGTGAAATGTAAGAACAGTTGCAGATATGAGAAAAATATGAAATAATGCAGGCTGTGGCATCAGGAAGGTACAGGAGACAGAATTAAGGGATTATGGTCCATAGAATTGGGTAATAGACATAGTTCATCCACTTTGCCAGTGTCTAGGAGATATTCTTTTCCTGTAACTTGCCCTGTCATATTTACTCCAGCAAAATTGGATGATATATGGTTTATAGAGTTATCATTGACTAGAATATAATACTTAAACGTGTATATAAAACACCTGTCAAAGGGCTGTCTGTGTATGTGGCTCAGATGTTCAGATTCTTAGCACCACATAAGAACCAGAAGAAAGTATCACACACCTGTAATCCCAGTACTTTTAAGAGGGAGCCGATCAGAAGATCAAGGTCATCTTTGATTAGATAATAAGTTTGAGGCCAGCTTTGGCTGCAAAATAGCTTGTCCAAAAAAAAAAATGGAATGAAATAAAACCCACTCATTGAACATGTGAAATAGCACACAGATGCAAAAAGGACCCTAGAGCAAATGCTTTTTGAGTAATGCAATTGCATTATGAAACTGGAGGTGACGGTCTATGGATCTGTGCAATGTAGCTCCTCTTGAGCTCAAGCTCCTGGACAGTGAACAGGTATTATCAGGGCTTTGTGTTTTAATTATCATCTCTGTGTCTTCACTCTAGTGTCTATAGTTGCCACTCAAACTTCAGAATAAAGTTGGGCAATCAAGGCAAGTGAAGGAAAATTTGTTCTTCTATATGTTCAACATCACTGTGATTCTGCAGAAGTTAACTACAAGGCAAGCCATTGAATTTCATTCCCACACTGCTACAATTATCCTTGTGATTCCAGAATGAACATCTGATAACTATTAAACTTTCTTCTCCTGGAAAAATAATTATCCTCAATAATATAAATGTTCTTGACTTATAGCCAAAAAAATGTTCTTATAATGCATATTTCATTACGAATTAATGAATTAAACCAATCAATGTTCTAATAAAACATTAGGTGACTTTTCATAGACACATTCATCCTTTTAAACATGCAATAAACTGAAGCCAGATCCACATAATGATTGCAGATTAAAAACATCGCAACTCATAACTTCACCCAGATATCATTTTAACATGTTTCAGTAAGTGTACATACCAAAATGATGCTGATAAAGTTCCTAAAGTCCTGCACCTATACGTCCATCATATTAATTTTCTGTGACGTCCCATCTTTGTTGTAACAAAGTGATGACATCAGGCCAAATGGTAAATTTACTGCATACTTGGAAAACGATGCGGGAGGAGGCAAGCAAAAAGGAAATGTGTATTCTTAATCTTTAGTTCATAATTGCCTTTTGATGTGTGGAACATTGTCTCAGTAAACTGTAGCAAGTGAACAGAGACAAGGAATTTCCACATGAGACAGATGTGGTAGCACACACTATAATCCTCACACTGATGAAACTGAAACCAGAGCATGATGCGTTCAAGACCATCTAGAGCTACATAGAGTGCAAACAATGTAAGCTACATATTTAAACTTTGTTTCAAAATACAGAACACTTTTTATTTATTAAGCACTTTTTAAAAATTAATTTACTTCTTCACTTTGCATCACACTCACTGCCCCCTCGCAGTCATCCCCTCCTACAATTCTTCTCCCCATTCCCATCTGCATCCCCTTCTCTTCTGAGTCTCCTCTGCCACTTGAAGTCTCTGTAATGGAGGCGCTTCCTCTCCCAACTGAGACCAGACAAGGCAGCCCAGCTAGAAGAATATATCCCATGTACAAGCAAAGTGTTGAGATGGCCTCCACTCCAGTTATTTGTGACCCACATGGAGAAAAAGCTGTACTTCTGCTACATATATACAGGGAGGTCAAGGTCCTGTCCCTATACAAACAAATTCTTTTTAAAATGGCACCTAGTTCAGGTGAAGAAAATTTTATAACAGGCACGTGAGGCCAACTTTTCCCAGCCTTGAAAAATTAACATGGAAACCACATTAAGTAGGTTTTAAATTGTAGCATGTGCTTCAAATAAGACATGTATTTATCAAAAACCCCTTTGCAAAATCCCATTTTTATTATAATGTTTAAAATGGACCAAACCTGGTCAAATGAATAACTGCCTTCTAAAATGCAGTTTTATTTTAAACAGACAATGTTTGGAATTATGCAGGAGGATTCTCTGACAAACCCATCTCTGACATGATATGCTTCAATCATAAAAACCCAGCCTTCTGGTCTCCTTTCCAGACCTTCCAAAGTCTCTCTCTGCCTTTCTAAAGCCTGCCTCCACCCTCACCCAGAGACTACTATATCAGTCGGATGGGCCCTCCTAAGCAACCCACTTTGAGTGTCATCAGCAGCTCTTTTCAGGCAGAGACACAGATGGACTTCTTCATCTGTAGAACAGGACACAGGAATGAAGAAAATGCTCATTGAACAGGTGAAAGGGGCTGGTTAGAGAGTGAAAAGAAAAACAATCTAAGGGAAAATATAACTGTCCAACAAATTGATAAGCATCCCATGTCCTTTTTATTTCTCATGAATAAACATTTCTTTCTTCTACTATAATAATGACAACTCTTAGCTCTCTGAGCTCACAAGAGCCTCTGGAACACAAGAGCTGTTTAATGAAGTAGCTCCCTTTGTTATAAATCATTCATGGGTAAGAGACTCTGAGAGGACTGATGGTGCTCTTCACTTGGATAAATCTCGTAGAGATACGGATTTAACAACAGGCTCATAAAAAAAAAAAGGATGCTCATGATGAAGTACGAAAGCCCAAAACTACTTGTCTAGATTGCCACAGTATGACCAAGATGGAGAGTGAACAACACTGAAGGCTGATTAAATGTGCCAGTGATTCAGTCGGGTAGACCGGATGACTCTTCTCAAAAGACAAAGTAGGTGTCTATGTAGACCATAGACTTGAGGGCTTTGGGACAAGGTCACACTCAGAAACAGAAAGTCTAAGATCAAAACTGTGTATTCTAGTCCACTCAGTTTCCTTCCAAGAAAGTGAATGCAGATCTCTAAGCAGGAGTCCTGCAAAGGAAAGGGTTAGTCACAATGAGAACTAAACCAAAGCATTGCTGGAATGTTCACCTTGTGCCAAGGACATTGTGAAGACTCTGAGTTATGTCATTTGATTCTCAAAATAACTCTCTGTGATATGCACTACTATCCATCTCAGGGGGTAATTAACCTGCTGAAAGATTTACAATAAGAAGTGGTAGAAGTGGCTCTCAACCCAACCTCACTGACAACAGGATGACGTGTTATATATCTCCCTTTTATCCTGTCCTCAGAGGGTCCAAGGATACCTTGTAGTCCTTGCAAACTAGAGGGAAAACCTGTAATGTGAATCCTTCTACTAGGAACTTTTCTTTTATCCTTATTGAATAATGTATCTGTTTAGCCATAAAGGTTACTTCTTAGAATTCAGTTGATGCCTAGCACAATCAAGAATATTTTATAAGGCTCATGAAAGATAAAGCTGTTATAAATCACTTCTTCAATGCCACACCATAGAAACCCGAAGGTCTAAACAATCCAAGCAGTCTGATATAACAAGTTTTGCACTCCCATGCATGTGCAAATACTCATGTCCATGTGTTTGGGTGTCTGTGTATACACATGTGCCTGTAGAGGCAACCTCAGGTAAGGCTCCTTGAATGCTCATCTCCTTCTCAAGTCTTGAAGACAGTTCATTTCATTAGCTTGGAACATACTGGTTATGCTAAGCTCCAGCATGACTCATGGATCTTCCTGCACCCACACCCTCACACTGGAAACAGAAGTCCATACGTCCAATCAGGCTGAGCTTTTTACAAAAATGTGGCTGTGGGGTGAACTAAGCTCAGGTCAGATACTCCAGCAACTGAGCTGTGGCCCCGGCCTTTGGGTTCTTTCCAAAGGACTTGAAAGTTCCTCAGAAGTACCAGCAACACCCATGGCCATCTGCCTTGTTTCAAATACGTAACAAAAGATACTAAATATCTTATCTCTCATCTCATCTTCAAAATTATCCTGTAATTTTCTGCTTTTCACTGGATGGAGAATCTTGGTGCACAGGAGTTGTGTAACTTATTCAATGGCTAGCAGGTGGCAGGGCTAGAATTCAAATATTAGTCTGTCTTCTGATATATCATCTGCGTAATGATGGGATATTTCTGCCTTACATGACAATTAATCAACTCTTTCATTTTAATTAATTAGCAAAATAAAAACCATATCTACCCCTATCATTGGTCCCTAAAAATATACTGCTGTTTATTCAAGTAAACAGAAAATACTAAAATGAAGTTTCAATTCCTAAAGAAGAATAAAATTCTTTTAAGGAAAATTTTCCAACTTCTTCTCTTTTAAAAAAAATACCAATTAAAGAGATGCCATGGTGCCTGTGTGGCAGAAGATGCTGCTCACGGCCAACTGGTTCTAGCCACAGATGCATTTCAGAGAAAAGCCAGCACTTGGGTAAAACATTTTTCATCAGATCACAGCCAAGCATCTCATTTTTTCAAGAAAACCAAGTGCAAATTGTGTTTGTTTTTGAAATTATGATCTCTACTTTAGCAGTGAAATTCCACACACCAAAGTGTGAGTTTATTTTGATAAAACCACATTTCAGATTCCACATGTAGCTGAGCATGAAATCGGGACATGTGGTATGGGGTTTTCATAAAAGTCAAAATCTGATAATTAACACCAAAACTGTTCTTTGAAATCTGAATGTATTGGGGATAATAGAAATAAAACCTTGTGGAAATGCCAAGAATTCCTGGTCTTGAATAATCCTATTAAATACCAAAAAGCATTGAGGTGATACACAATTAAAAATCAACTAACTTTACTGGTTAATAGAAAATGGGATTATAACATAACCAGCCAAGTCTTCTGATGGAGGGATTGGAACCCCAACCCAGCCACAAAAACTACAACCAACAATTTGTCCTGCTTGCAAGATGGGCCGAGGTAAAGGTGGCACAGAACTTTGTGGTCAACCAATGACTGGTCTAACTTGAGACCTATGCCACAAGAGAGAGCTCAACTCTGATATTGCCTGGAGGCCAAGAAACCAGAATCTAGACAGCCCAGAGGCCTAGGATAGAAATATACACAACCAGAAAAAAAGCCAACAAAATGATTCCTAATGATTCCTGCTATACTTATAGATTGGTGCCCAGCATAACTCATCAGAGAGGCTTTATCCAGATACTGATAGGAGCATATTTAGAGACACACAACCAAGTATTAAGCAGGGTTAGAGGAATCCTGCGTAATAGGGAAGGAAAGATTATAGAAACTAGAAGGGTCAAGACTAGCACAAGAACATACCACAAAGAATCAACTAATCAAGTCTCACAGCTGTTCACAGAGGCTGAACAGCCAATTACAAAGCCTGCATGGGACTGACCTACATGTTATACATACATTATGGTTATGTAGTTTGGTGTGTTTTTGTGGGACTCTTAACAGTGGAGATGTGTGAATTGGGGTGTCTTTGCCCGGCTTTTGGGACCCTTTTCCTCCTACTATATTGTCCCGTCCAGCCTTGATATGAGAGTTTATGCCTTGTTTCATTGAGTCTTGTCAAGCCATATCTGGTTGATATCCCTGGGAAGCCTGCTCTTTTCTCAAAGGAAATGGGAGAGGGTCTGGGGAAGTTGGGGGTGGGGACTGGGCGGATAGGAGGAAGGGAAGACTGGCAGTGTGCTGTACTGTATGAGAGAAGAATAGAAAACCAAGTCTGAGTACTCTGTGTGAGAATCGAACTCAGGGTCTCACACACTCTAGAACAGCACTGTACCACTCACCACTCAGCCTAACACTATTTAAGTTTAGTATTACTTTATGGACAGCTCTTGGCTTTTCCTAAATTATTTACTTTTTTTAATCGTGCCATTTTGAAGTTGATTATTACCAACTTGCAAACAATAGTGCTAAGCCCTTGTGTTGACCAAAGTTCCACTGCATCTCAATACATATCAAAATAGCAAGGTGCAGGATGTGGTCTAAAGACACAGGACGGGATGCATAGGAGAAACTAAAATTCAAAATTGCCTGACCTTCTATAATGGGTGATTTTCTTTGACAGTTTAACAGCATTTAAAACTACCTAGGACACACACCTCTAAAAACATCTGTGAGACCCACCTCCTGAAAGGATTAACAGAGAGGAAAGACCTGCTTCTAAGTGCCTGCTTACTTTTGAGTCTTCCTCCTGAGTAAGGTTATCTGTTGCTGCTGCCACCACCCTCCATGGACATCAGACTCCAGATGTTTTGGCAATACAACACTGACTTACTATCAACAATTCTCCAGGGAGATACAGGCCGTCCGTGTTAGACTAGAAGTGCTGAGACAGCCACCTGCACAGACTGAGAAATTTCCCGGTTCTCAGGCCCTCCTGTATGCATACTGCCATGGCTGCACTATGGGGCCCCTTATCATGTTATATGCCAATCTAAAATAACTTATTTTGGTGTGTGTGTGTGTGTGTGTGTGTGTGTGTGTGTGTGTGTGTTCTATTAAAGAACCCTGCTGAATAAACTCTGTAACTGGTATGTGTCTGTGTCTTTATTTTTTAGGGTTTGACTGTTTGAGTCTATGTTTATATCTTAATTCTGTCAGCTTTAACTGTAATAAAAAATAAATAAATAAATAAAGCAAAATCTACCTTGGCAAGTTTCCAGCCCAAATTGGTAACTGGATGCTGGATTCAGTTGATTTCAATAGCTGCATCACCCCCTGTTCTCCAGCTCACCCCAAGCCTGCATTATTATTTAGTAGAGGAGTTGTAGGGTTTAATGCTTTAAGAATTGGCAGCAGATTGCACCAGCAGTCCCTGAACAGCAGCATGCTGTATTTATTTGTATACTGCATTTCTTCAAATGTATGTAATTTTATCTCGAAATTCAACATTTGTCGGAGATTACATAGGGAATGATTCTGTTTAAGTCAAAACAGCAGTCAAAACAGGAACAATGCTATATTATAGCTCAGATGTGAACTAAATAGCTGATACAAATTTTTTGGAAAACAACCAATGTCTCTTATTTCAAATATTACACCCTATTTTTATGGAAAGTAAGTGAAACCTTTAGTTATATAGGAAAACCACTTCAAATAATTTGGCAATGAAATATCTCAAAACAATTTCTTAAATGATAGCTCTGTCTATGGAGTAAGAGTAATGAAACATTGATATTCTAACATATGTAGGAGATATATTTAAATAACATTGGCTTTTTTAGACACTGAACATGAATGTTGTATGTGTGCACATTCACATATAAATATAGAGTCACACATGGCTTCATTATAAGAATACAGTAAGAGAAATACATATTAACTAATATGTTAGAACCACATAGAGTATACAAACATAGATAGAACAGCTTACTATGCCTAAATGGTATAGACGATGTGGTAGTCCATCATTGAATGAACATTGGTATGTTGGCTCATATGGCAAATTTATGCATTATGTGTATAAGGAGAAGACATAAGAGATTTTTAGGTTGGAAGGCGTTAAATACCAGTTGGGAAAGTGTCTCAATGAGTATAGATACTTGCCACAAAATCTAATGACTTGGTCACCCTGAAACTCCTGGATGAAGAAAACTCACTCCATCAAGTTATGTCCTGGCTTCCATGTGCATGCTATGACATGGAAGGATGTATGGATGTGCACACATAATAAATAAATAAATAAATAAATAAATAAATAAATAATGAATTTTTAAAGTCTTAAAAATTTAAAGACATTTTAACACCTAAAAGTTTAGTTTTTTTTAAAAAGTTACTTATATCTGAATGTATAAAAACACAATTGGTTTACTTTTAACCTTTGAAAGGCAAGATAGAATTGGATTTCACTAATTAAAGGAACATAGAATATCTATGTACAGGTTCCAAATTGTTTCCCTCCCAGATTTCATCACTCCATATTTTTCATAGCAAGCTTGGACAGAATCATTTAACTGGGCAACAGTGCATGGGAAATTATGCTAAGTCGCCATCTGGGACTAAGAGAACAGAATGTGGAGAGCCAACCACCACTAGCCAAATGGTGGTCCCACTGCCCAAAACATCTTACCATGTCTCCAAGTGGCCTCGTGCACTCACTGCGTTCCTCTGGGTAAGTCATACAACAGAATGAACAAATCGTCAATGGTAAATAAATAAACGGATAGATAAATAAGGAAATGAACAAGAGCTGGCGTTTGAGCTCTTTTCAGCAGAGAAGGGGGTCATTGGCACTTCTTATCATGGAAACCTGTGCTAATAACGTCACCATCTGGTCTATCTCATTATCCCTAAAATAAATACGTTGTTCTCTAGATGGTCTTCAGTTGAGCTTTGTTCAAGGAATGTTTCTTATCACCCAATTATATCAGGTTTTAGAAGAGCTGAGTTGAAGAAGACATATCCTGCCAGAACTTACAACCTAAAGGAGAAAGGACAGATACGGAGATCAGTTTGAGATAAAGTGAGGTCAAGACACACACAAACATTTACGTGGCTGAACAGAAATCTATCATTTAGTTTATCAGTCTTGGCAAGCATTTGTTCTTAAGTCTTGTTCTCCTGCAATAAAAGGAGATTCTGTGTCCTGACCTCAGGGAGGATGCGACATGTTAAGACAAGCCAGGGAAAGGACGTGGGACAGGATCCATGGTTTCTGGTTCCAAGAGACAAGGAAAGAAAAAAACCAGGAAAGGGAAGCCAAGAAACCTCACATTTAAATGACTTAATTATCTCTCTACTGGCTTGTGCAATGCTGACGTGATTTATCTGTCCAGCTAGCCTACAAGGAAGCACTCTGTCCCCTTCCTAATAAATATTCTTTTGCTCTCAACAAATGATTGGATGAGTTTGATATTCATAAAAGTGGTCAAAGAACTGAAAAGGAGTGTGTGACCTTCTTCCAGTCAAAATAATCAATTCATTGATGAGTTTGTATACATAATAAGCCTTTTGTCTGCTACCCATTTCATTTGTAAAATTCTAATGACCTTTAAATTAAAATACTAGTAGCATGAAATTTTTTGCATTCTTACTTTAAAAAAGACTGCTACCTTTGACCTATTTGTATTTGCTTCACAAAATAACTGTGAAGAACCCCCTGTGTGGTGGCATGGCTGTGTGCTTTTACTTCTCTGGATTACTCTGAACTGTGATACGCACACTGATAATTTATGCTGCCAAGATTTTGAAGACAAAATAATACTTTAAATATGAAGATTGGAGGTTTTCCCATGAATAGGTTGGAATATAGCTGATGTGATTCCAATATTCTTGTTCTGCTGTGTGTTAGGTTCAGAGCTTTAACATGGAAAAATATATATCTGAGAGTCAAGGGGAAAAAGTCCTTGCCAAGCAGATGTTGGTAAATTGCCAGCTGAAACAAAGTTGTGATGCTGGTGACAACAAGATTGGTTTCTAGAGGATATTTAGAAAGCAAAGGGCCTGGCTTCACTATCATTTCCCCGAGGACGAGCCTGGCTGATGGGCTCAAGTGCATTACCAGCTAGTATCTTGCTTCTAAACATCTGGATTCCTAGTCTCATCCATTTAAAAATGATTTACCCATTGTACTCTGTGGCTTGTGGAAATCTCCACCAAGATGGAACACCTTCAGCCACCTTTGTTTCTGGTGTCCTTTTCTAAGCTTGCTCTGCCACAGATTTTTAAAGGGATTCCTTTTTCTTTGTACAAACAAATTTTGTATTTAAATGTCTCCTAGTTGCCGTTATAGTCTTCCCTTATCTAATCAAGGGTGAAAGGAAATGCTGACAAATGTGTCTAAAACAATGAATGTTTTCACCTCAGTTACTTAGATAGTTGAAAGCAAAATATATTTAGGGCTTATATTATACAGAAAATTGATTTACATTTCACATGATTGCATTGGGACAGAACAGTGGCTCACAACTAAATGTTTACATCGAAGTCATTTGGGAAATTTTTCTGAATACATGATCAAGCTCCATTGCTGTAGAAGCAGATGGAACACGGGAAAGGTTATTTTGAAAAGGCCCTAATCTTAATTATTTAAAGAAACATTGGTCTAGAATTGTTGAAACAAGTGAGTATAACAGCATTACCAGGTATACCCTTAATATTTGAGATGCCATGTATTTTCCTATATACTAGCCATAAAGACTGAGTATGAGATCTTATATATATGTATATATATGTATGTATGTATATATGTGTGTGTAATTATATATGCTATATATTAAATTTACTAGATTCACAAATTAATGATTCAACTCAGAGGTATGAGAGTAAACTACAAAACACTAGTGAAGCTAGTAAAAGATTCATATTTAGAAACTTGGTAATTCAATCCTGGAAAAATACCAATTTTCTCCAATTTGATAAATATAATCCAAAATATTTCAAAATATATTTTGTTTGTTTGCAACTTTGTGAGCTGTCAAGCTGTTTATAAAACATGCAAGAGAAGCCAGACCCCCTTTGAGGGCGAATCGCTCTTCTGCTACCCTGACTAAGCCTGACTGCCACCAGGTTCTGAGCGCATGGGCTAGGACCTCTCAGCACTGGAGAATCATGAGAAGCATGGCCAATCAGCAAAGTTATCCCTGTAGTAAAAACTTCAGGCCAACGAGCAAGAAAACATCTTCCTTCCATGATGAGGTTCTGGAAGTTACGTACCAGCTGCTAGAAATACATCATTGTCTCAGAGGGTGTGACCTCAGCAAGACTGCATAATATAAATCCTCCACTAGCCACAATCTCCATGGCATACTGAATTAAAAACCAGCTACATTTGAGCATATCTGTGCAGGGTTACGAGAGTTTCAGAATACCATCAGAGAAAAAAATAGATTTGTTAAATATAAATAAAATCTGGTTATTGTACCTGTGCCATCCTGCTCAAAGGAGCAAAGCTAGGCATCAAAAGACATACCTGTATCTGCCCCCAACCCCATTTGTGATTCTCTCACAGAGTAAAGAGGGAAAATTAGAGGGCTTGATTTCTTTGTCTCTTGGGAAGGGTGACTAAGGAGTTTATCTCCCTTGACCCTACCAAGATACATAGAAGATCAGCATACATAACAGGCTCCAGAATGCTGGTAACAAAGAAGAGAGGTGGGGACTCCCCAAACTAGTACTCAAAGCTCAATAAAGGAAAATGTATTTTTGGTGGTTAATCTTGATGTTCAATTTGACAGTATATAGAATCATCTAGGATACAGTCCCAAGACTATTCATCAGAGTGTTCCCAGAGAGGATAAACTGAAGAAGGAAGACTCACCTTGAATTTGAGTGGCATTACCCTATGAGTCGTAGTCTAATATCAAATACAAATAAGTCAAAAGGAGCACAATATTCATCTCTCTTTTTGCTTCCTGACTACCACTACAATATTCCCAGCTAGCCTCCCCATGTCCCACCACCATGCGTTCCCCTCCTAATAGTCTGTCTTAAAACACAAGCTGGATAAAAATCTTCTTCATTCAATTTCCTTTTCATCTGGTAATCCTAGCAATTAAGAAAACAATATTTTTAAAATTTTAAAATTAAATACCAAAGATTAAGCTTCTTGGTATGATAAACCTGAAAATGGGGTTTGTAGGACTTTGGAGCTGGTTTTGAAGAAAAATAATTTGTAGTTGTGGACTAGAGAGAGTTTATAGTGCTATACTCAGAGATTAAAATTATAGTAGGCATAGTGGTTTCAACAGTGCTAAGAGCAATGCAAATACTGAAGAAGGTCCTCGGGAAATTTCATCAGGGAATAAGCAGTCACAGAAACTAGAATAGCTTTGGAAGAAGGAGCCTCAGTTGAGGAACTGCCTTCATCAGATAATTCTAGGAGTATCTGTGGGGTATTTTCTTCTTTATTGACTGATGGGGGGGCAGAAGGCCTGGAGTGGTATCATTCCTAGTCAGAGGATCCTGGGTTGAATATTAAAGCAAGCTTAATAAGCCATAAAGATCAAAGCAGCAAGCAGTGTTCTGTGGTCGCTACTTCAGTTCCTACTTCTAGATTCCTGCTTTGTGACCCTGCCATGACTTTTCTTGAAGATGGAATGTAACCTATAAATTATTGGATACTTAAAGAAACTTTGAACTGTCTCGCCAATATTGCTTTTGGGCAATGTTTATCACAGAAACAGAAAGCAAACAAGGAAAGAACCTGGTACTACTGGTGTAAATATTGGACCTGAACATGTTGTTTATTCAAGAAGTTTGTGGAAGAATATTAGAGTTTTGAGCTAGAAAAGGCCGCTGAGCTTAAGGCTCAGAGCTAAGTGAGTTGTCATGGGAGGTTGGAACACAGAGATTTTTGAGAGAAATACAGACAACGTACTGCTGATTTGTAAAATTTCAGAGGGAAGCAGTGACTATGACTTCATCAAGAATGTTCATGTGATATTTGAAGTTATGAATCTGTAGGAGTGAGAGCTTTATTTTACTAAGACCATTGATGCTGGTGGGTTGAGACTAGAAAATCGGTTGTGATTGATAAAAGACTAGCATCATTAAGGTGAAATCCTCTGGGAAATACTTCTTCAGCATCAGTGCACAGGATGTAGTCCAGAAAGGGGCGCAACTTGCACAAGATGTAGTCCAGAAAGGGGCGCAACTACATCTTAAAATGGCAACTATTCTTGCAATAAGTCTTCCACTGATTTTGAAAGCATGAAGGGTATAGGATTGAAAGTTGAATCCAGAAGCAAAAGTTGAGACTTGGCACTAGAAGAGGCTAGAGGCTACTGATGGGAGGTGCAGCCTCAGTTGCTGTGAGAACGTCAGGTTGAAAGGCATCATGGAAAAGAACCGAGGGTCAGTGCCCTGTGGCAGGGTCAGAGTCCCTTAGGAGACACCAGGGGTCACTGGGTGAAAAAGCAACTTCAGTTACAGTGGAGATCGTATCAGTGATGTTAGGGTTCTGAAACAACCACCAAGGAGAGCAGAGGATGCGGCATGAAGTCATCTTGAACAAATGAGACAAGCTGTGTGGTGTATATGGCAAAGACAGGGAAGTGGAGGTGCCTAGACTTGTGGAGCCCTGAAGATCAGGGAATGAGTCCCAGATGTCAGACAATGAGCTATAAGATTTGAAGATGGCCTTTGCCTTTGCTTAGATATCATTATTCTTTATGTCTTAGTTTTCTCTTTTGGCGCAAGAAGCTATTTAATTTAGCTTTTATTTTACAGAAACACACAGTTAAAAGACTTTGGATATTTTAAAGAGACTTTGAATTTTTAAAGTATTTGAGTTTTTAAAGATTATTGGATTTTTATACTGTGATACTAACATGAGACTTTGGGGATAAACAAGGAAAAGAAAGAGTATTGTTTGTTAGTGATATATTTGTGTGTCAAGGTGACAGGTAGCCTATTGTATGGGTTAATTTCCATCATCTTGACACAAACTAGAGTCATCTGAGAGGAGGGCATTTCAAATGAGGAATTGCCTCCATCAGTTGTCCTGAAGGCATTTCTAGGGCTCATTTTCTTGAATAGTGATTGATGCAGGAAGGCCCAGGCCATTGTGGATTGTGCTAATCCTGACAAGTTGTACTAGATTCTACATACATATACACATACAGGTACACATACACGGACACTTATATACATATACATACACATATATATTTACATATGTATTTGTCTGTGTATATATGTAAGCTAAGCAAGCCATAGAAAGAAGTCCAGGAAATAACACACCTCCATAGTCTCTCCTTTAGTTTCAGCTTCCAAGTACATGCCTTGAACTTCTGCCCTGAATTTCTTTCATGATGGGCTATAAACTGTAAGCTAAAATAAACCTTGTCCTTTCCTAAATTTCTTTTGCTCAGTGAATCATTACAGTGGCAGAAAGAAAACTAGGACAAGGATTTTTTATACCACATTTTGGCAAAACAGAATGTAACTGCAGTCTACTTGTGTCCTGAAAGAGTGAGTAAAGTGGAATTAAAAATAATGGACAAAATCACACAGCAAAATATATTTGAAGACAGTATGGCATAGAGGCTGTTTCGTGGTCATTCCTGACTGTTGCCGAGAAAAATGTACAGAAATGAAGAGGGAGCAGAAATTGAGGGGATAGTCAATCAAAGACTGGCCAACATTAAGATCCATGCTATGAGAAAGAGCCCACCCTAACAAAATAATATACTTGCTGACAGGAACCTAGAATAACTGTCCTCTGAGAAGCATCACATAATAGCTCATAAAAACAGATGTGGAGACCCACAACCAAACACTAAGCAGAGCTCAGGGAATCTTGTGGAAGAGGACAAGGAAGGATGGAGGAAGCAGAAGGATCCAGGGCATCAAAAGAAAACTTATAGAATCAACTAACTTGAGCCCATATGGGGACCTTGGCCTTCATGTGGGATTCCTAACACCTAGAGGAGGGGCTGTCTCTGACTCTGTTGCCTGCCTTTGGGCCCTTTTCCCCTAACTAGGTTGCCTTGTCTAGGCTCAATAGGAAAAAATGTGTTGTTTCTAGTCCTACTGCAACCTGACATGCTAAGGCAGCTTGATGTCGATGGGAATTTCTCTGAGAATGGAAGGGGAATATGGTGAGAAGGAGGTGAGCAGGAGGGCCTTGGATGAGAAGAGATAGGAGAAGGGGCAATTGAGATATAAAGTAAATAAATTGATTAATAAAAAATAATTTCAAAGAATGTTTCTTGAACAAATTTGGAAAACTCTTACATGTAAATGAAATGCTTTTGTACTCTGAGTACTCATGAGACTTTGAGGACCAAAGGTAGAATATTACACTTCAAAATTAAGACATATGGGTGTCATATTGACAAGAATTAGACCCGAGAGTGTCAATCTTGATTGTTAACTTGACAGGATTCAGAGTATTCCGTAACTACAGCTTTGAGAGTTATCTGTTAGTATATTTTCAGAGAAGCTTAATGAAGAAGGAAGATATACTCTGAATAGCACCATCCCAGTTGACTAGAATACTCAACTGGGTAAAAGGAGACAAATGGGTAAAAAATAGCATTCATCTCTCCCTCCTTCCTGACAGCATGGGACCAGCCACCTGACATCTTCTTTAATAAGCCTCCCTGTCATAATGGACTAAATCCATTTATAAAGAATGCGCTTAAAGAAATAATAGACTAAAAACTTTAGGATGTTAAAAAAGATTTGGACCTTGAATATATGCAGTGCAAAGTGGCCAAACAGGTTAAATGTAAAGATTTCATTAAGACATATAACAAATGAACTCTTTAAAAATTAAATATATCAAATTTTTAGTGCAGCAAGAGAGATATTCCTTCATACAAAGGAACGCTTGCTGAACTGTCAGTGGAATTTTAAGCAGAACTTTCCAGGCTATATGAAAGCTGGACAGCTTATTTAAAGAGTTAGAAAACTAAGAGCATGAAAATAAAAAAAAAAACATGTTATATACCAAAGTCACCTGTGACAGCTAAAGAAGAGATACAGTCTTTCTCACCCAATCAAAAGTCAAAGAACTCCTTACTATGGATACTTATAAGAAATACTAGAAAGTTCGTAGTGTTGAAACTAAAGAACAACCAGATGGTATGGTGGTGCATGTATACAATCCCAGTAAAGAATTAGAAGTCAAAAGACTACATGTTTGAGGACAGACTGGACTATATAGTGAGCTCAACCTGGTTTTACAATGATATGCAAAGAAGAAAATGGAGAAGGAGGCAGAATTAGTGTTGTGAATAATAAAAGAGCATAAAACTTATTGATGGCAGGGGGTCAATTGTATTAAGAATACTACAATACTGAAATTGTAGTACATGTAATAATTTTAACTTTAGTTTAAATGTGAAAATCCAACAATGCTTTAAAGACCATAAGAATGCATTGATGAATAAGCAATATAACCATCATAAGAGAAATAATAACTATTATAAGTAACAAAGATAGACTCTTGAACAATGCTACTGGGAAAACATCACTCACTCTGCACAAAATAGACCAAAGATGTGAACTCAAGGCACAGAACCCTGAAATTACTAGAGGAAACAGGAAAAAGCATGTTGTGTCATAGAAATAGGCAAAGACTTTTTAAAGTGACTACTAGTAGCAAAAGAAGCATCACCAGACAATGTGATCTTAGTCATATAGAAGGCTGAAGAAGCTGTGGAGAGCAATCCAATGAGCAGCATTCCTTTACAACTTCTGCTTCACTGCCAGGTTCCTACCTTGAGTCCCTGCCTTACTCCTCTTCAGCTATAAGCTGAAACAAATCTTCCCATCCCATAACTTGTTTTTTGGTTATGGTGTTTGTCACAACAATAGAAAGCAAACTAGTGAAAATGTCTTCCAAGAAAGACAAGCTTATGACCAGATGTTTTCATGTGGTGAATTATTACCAATGTTTGAATTGTTTCAAAAAAGTTGATGACCGAGGAAGATTTCTAAGCTCATTTTAAGAGGCAGCTTTACTTTGCTATAAAGTCAGACAAAAGCACAAGAAAAAGAAAACTCATAGGTCAATATTCCAGAAGAACATAGCTGAAAAAAAAATCATCAAAACTAACCACAGAAACTAAACGCCAGTAGCACATCAAAAGAACCAGATACCAAGAACAACAGAGATGTAAGGTTAGTTCAATATAGTTAGATCAATCACCATGATATACCACACCAATAGGATGGAAGACAAAAAGTTATAATCATTTCAGTAAATGTATGATGGAAACACAAAAACTGACTTCCTTTCATGGTTTAAAACTCTAAGCTAGACAGGGTCAGAAAGAAAGGACAGAAGTATAATAAAAGCTTCATATGTCAAGGAAGCAGATAATACTCTCCACGATTTTTTTTTATTGAATATCGTTTTCATTTACATTGCCAATGGTAAAACTTTTCCCGATTTCACCCTCCCCAAAAACCCCCAAGCCCTCCTCCCACCCCCTGCCTCCACACATGTGCCCTTCCACCCAACACTTTCCCACCTCCTCCCCCCCCCCCCCGGGTTTCCCTTTGTTTGGGCCTCTATTGAACCTTTACCTGACCAAGGACCATTCCTCCACTGATGCCCAGCAAGACCTTCCTCTGCCACATTTTTGGCTGGAAACATGTGTACCCCTTGGTTGATGGTTTAGGCCCTGGGAGTCCTGGGGCATCTGGGTAGCTGAAATCATTGTTCTTCCCATGGGGCTGTAAACCCCTTCAGCTCCTCCAGACCACCCTCCAGCTCCTCCATTGGGGACCCCACGCCCAGTCCAATAGTTGGTTGCTAACATCTGCCTCTGATTTGTAAGGCTCTGTCAGGGCCCCTCCGGAGATAACCATGGCATGCTCCTTTTGGTATACACTTCTTGTCGCCCATAGTAGTGTTCGGTTTGGTGACTATTTATAGGATGAATCCCCAGGTAGGACAGTCTCTGGGTGGCTTTTACTTGTCTCTGCTCCACACATTGTCCCCCTTATTGCTCCTGTGAGTATTTTGTTCTCTTTCTCAGAGGAAGCAGAGCACCCTCACTTAAGCCCTCCTTCTTCTTGAGCTTCCTGTGCTGGGTGAATTGTACATTGTTTATTTTGAGCTTTTGGACTAGCATCCGCTTATTAGTGAGTGCATACCATGTGTGTTCTTTTGTGATTGGGTTACCTCCCTCAGGATGACATTTTCTAGTTCCATCCATTTGCCTAAGAATTTCATGAATTCATTGTTTTTAATAGCTGAATAGTACTTCATTGTGTATATATACCACAGTTTCTGTATCCATTCCTCTGTTGAGGGACATCTGGGTTCTTTCCATCTTCTGTATTATAAATAAGGCAGCTATGAACGTAGTGGAGCATGTGTCCTTATTACATGTAGGAGCATCTTCTGGGTATATGCCCAGGAGTGGTCTAGCTGGTTCTGCAGGTAGTACTATGTCTAATTTTCTGAGGAAGCGACAAACTGATTTCCAGAGTGGTTTTACTAGCTTGCAATCCCACCAACAATGGAGAAATGTCTCTCAACTGAGGAAACTCGAATGGGTCTAAAGCACCTAAAGAAATGTTCAGCATCCTTAGTTATCAGGGAAATACAAATCAAAACAACACTGAGATTCCACCTTACACTGGTCAGAAAGGCTAAGATGAAAAACTCAGGGGACAGCAGATACTGGAGAAGATTGGAGAAAAAGGAACACTTCTCCATGATTTTTTTAAAAGGGGAGTTTTTGGGGTTTTTTGTTTGTTTGTTTGTTTGTTTGTTTGTTTGTTGTTGTTGGTTTTTTGGGGGGGGGGGTTTGGCTTTTTGGCTTTTTGGTTTTTTTCAAGACAGGGTTTCTCTGTGTAGCCCTGGCTATCCTGCAACTCACTTTGTAGACCAGGCTGGCCTTGAACTCAGAAATCCACCTGCCTCTGCCTCCCAAGTGCTGGGATTAAAGGCATGCGCCACCACACCTGGCTAAAAGGGGAGTTTTAAAATTCCATTCTTTTAAATTCTTTTGACCATAGTTTTGGAAGTCTTACTTGGAATAAATAAACAAGAAAGGGAAATAAAGGCAACTACATAAAAGAGGGAAAGTACAATTATCTCAAAATATATTGCTTATTTAAAATTTTATGAGAGAGAGCATTTAAACTGTCCTAAATGCCTTAAAAACTCCAGGTAGACTGTGTCAGAGGGATCGGCACAGACCTGCACACCTGGGAGGTTCTTAGAACTTGGTTCATTAGTATTTTATTCAATTCTGCAAGAGCATACCCAGGAGGCACAGTTTCAAAGGAGGAAGAACAATTTCAGTTCATGGTTTCAGAGAGTTCAGTTAAAGGTCATCTGGCTTCAATGTTTGTGTTCTTAACTATACAAAATAACTATTACCAGGAATGTATGTGTCTTAGCGTTTTACTGCTGTGAATAGATTCTATGCCCCAAACAACTTATAGACATTCACTCCATTATCATCAAGGCAGAAGCATGGCAGTGCTCAAGCAGGCATGGTATGGGAGGATCTGAGAGTTTGTCATCTTCATCTGAAGCCTGCTAGAAGACTGGCTCCCACTTGGATAGGAGGAAGATGTCATTGCCTATCCCCAAAGTGACACACTTCCTCCAACAAGGCCACACCTCCTAATAGTGCTACTTCCTGGGCCAAGAAAATTCAAACCAATGCAGTTTGATAGAGAAGATTCTTTATTTCTTTGTAGTAGAGATGAGGGGTAGGTAAGAGAAGAAGAGAGAACAGAACAGAAATAAACAGAAAAAAGATTTAACTTTCAAAAGCATTTCCTCCATGTTGTTAGCTGGACCAAGCTTCTCACATGAGCCTTTTGAAGGGATATTTTCTATCTAAACCATAGCAACCAGAGAGGATATGGCTTCTCCCACTCTTTCCCATGTACCTGTCATCTACAACTCCCCTGTAGCTGTATATCCATATCCCTAGTAAAAGTTCTTTATATAAAACTAGTAAATGGAAAAAAAATTATTTCACTAAATTTTGTGAGGCATTTTAAGAAGTTAATGAAACGAGAGGGAGAGTTGCAGACTCTGTAACCAATCAGTCAGAAAATGTTACAGGTATACCTGTTCAAAGTAGGAGTATGTCCATGGACTTTTTGCTTGTGCGATTTGATACTATCTCCAAATAGTTGGTGTCAGAAGAAAATTGAGTTAGATGATAAAGAGAATTGCTGGATCTGTAGAGAACTCACCCCACTCCAGTATCACCTCTACCATATCTACTATGGCCAAAGAATGACTGTTAAAAAGTAGAAAGGACAAATGTGCATTATCTGACCCTATCACATGCACTCTCCTGAACCCTAGTCCCAACTCTCTGACCTTTACTAGTCCCAGACACCTTCTTGCCACCCCTCTCTTTCATTGAGTTAGGAGCCAAGGGATCACATAAAATGAACCTCCACTGGCAAGGTGACTTCTCACAACCGCAACTGACACAAAAATGTTGTTTCCTAAAAATCTACCCTTGTCATTTCTCTTTCCTCTGCAAATGTGAATTAAGCGGCACTTATGTATTAGGAGTGTGTTGGTACCAGGACCTCTGATGCCTGTGACATCACATAGGCGACAGTGCAACCTGTACACCTGTTGCCAAGGCAGCAGCCACCATATTCCCAGAATCCATTGGGCTCACCTTTACGTGTGACTAAGTCACCATCCGTGTGTATATAAGAAGAACACCCCTTCCTCTTCCCCGCTTCTCTTTCCACTGTGTCCTTTGCCCTGTCCTCTCTCAATAAACCTCATGTGGAACTGTTTGGCCTGGTGTAGTCTTTCTGGGACACCAACAGAGTAGAATATATCAATGAGCAAGACAAAGGCCATCTTTGTCTTCATGGAGATTTCAGTGCAGGAAACCAGGCAAATATACCAGCAAAATGTATTGCAGAATAAACAACTATCACTTTAGAGTTTTGTTTTAAATGGGAAGCTGTTTATTATTCTGATTCCTAGAAAATACCCAACCTGGCAAACAGGAAGTGCTCGTGTAAGATACCATGCTCTCTAGCCTGCAGTGCTGAACAAAACTGAAAACTAGAAAGAGTGCATTGCTGGCTTTCTCTTCTATTCCGTTTGTTTTCTCTGTACCACTGTGAACAATATATGCAAGAGAGAAATATAATGGAAGGTGTTTCTGGGACAAGCAGAAAAGGAAGCAAATATAAAAAGTCCATCTAGAATTGAACCAGAATATTTATGTCATAGGTTATTAAATAGATCTTTTTTTAAAAAAAAAATCTGAAACTGACTTTACATTTCCCAGCATCTCTCATTCTTCTTTCCAAGGGAGGTCAGAGCAGAATGTTTCTACAGGTGAGCCAGTGAGATACGAATGCAGTTGGTTTTCAATGTTCCAGCAGAATACCAAGAGCTGACCAGTGTGGGAATGACAGGGACAGCCATGAGTGCAAGGTTGATTACTTTGGGTCTCCGGTGTTCTTGCACCAAGTGTATCATGATGAGAAAAGAAACATGTACTCACACGACTCACTTTTTTGTTTCTGTGTTTTAATGTGTTTGTGGAAATACCTGGCAGTTCCACCTTTAGCCAGTTGTGTTTTCAGGGGTGGAAAAAACAAATTTCCCATGGAAAAGATGGAAACGGCCTGGTGGTTCTGAAGGTGTCCCGAACATTCAGATGGTTTAACATAGGGAAAATGTCTTTAAAATGAGGCCAGCAATTCAATTGGCCCTCTTCACTGTGAGAGACTTTGAGATTTAAAGGTAATTAGAGAGTCTCTTTTATGTTTCTATCAATGTTCTATCACTGAGTTGGGGTACCACAGGGAACTTTGTACCTCCCTGGAAAGAGCTTGTCTCTGGGGTGTGGTCATACAATAATCATTTTCATTTTCAAGAAGATATAATTTCATCAATAATGAAATAAGAAAGTTAGTCAAATGGTATAAAGATTTGGTGGAGTTCATTCATGTACAACAAGTTTGTTTCATTCATTCACAAATGTAGAATGTCAGCATGCTGTTAAATTATGAGACAATTTAAATAATTGTTTGAAGGAACAAAGATATGAAATAGTATAATTGTGTTTATAAAAAGATAAAAGAGAGAAGGAATATGCTTTGGTGAAGGTGTAGTCAGGTATAGGGGAAGGGGGTGCCTCCTCAGGCCCATACTGAGGCATCCCCCTCCCCGAGGGACCAGACACACAACAGTATAGAAGAGAGTTTATTCAGGGCATGGGGAGGGGAGTTGAGAGGATAGTAGAGACAAAGGAAGGGAGGGGGAGGTGAGGAGGAGAGGTGGGCCATGGAGAGAGATGGGAGGGTAATTGGGAGAGAGGGGGCAAGAGGCAAGAGAACAGAGCAGGAGTAGGAAGGCTAGAGCAAGAGAGAGCAGAGGGGCCAAGCATCCCCTTTTTTAGTGAGTCAGGCACACCTGGCTGTTGCCAGGCAACTGTGGGGCAGAGCTTAGACAAAATGCTAACAACAAGGACTCTAATATCTTCCTAATTTCCACAAAGTTGCTTGTTTAAACCAGAAAAATGTTTCTGTTTTTAGCATTATTTGTTTTTTAACTTGGGACATACCATCTATGTATATGAACGGTATGTGGGATAGTGCTGAAGTCTGAGCTTTTACCTTAAGTGTTTTTGTTGTCTGTTTGTTTGTTGGTTCCAGTTTTTGTTTCTTTTTTTTGTTTTGTTTCATTTTCAAGAAGTCCAGTTAATTTTTGTCTGTCTGATATCTTTTGCTACTCATTGTTTTGCTTTTCAGTTGTAATCAATAACATCCACTCATCCACTCAGAGGACCACCCTTTTACTCTGAATCAGCAGTACCCCAGGACTCTCCAGGATAAAATGTAATGTGGACACATTTAATGCATTGGTGATGGCTTTTTCTCACGGTTTTCCAGCATTCAAACAGTACCAAGCATTCCCACAGTGCCTACTTACATAGTAGCCATACTCAAGCTTCTTCAAACTCGTAACTGTTTCTTACAAAAGACAGAATGGGGCTTACGGTTATTCCCATTTTACAGATGAAAATCTCAAGGCTCAGCGAGACTTCAGATGGCTCCCTAACTAATTGTGGATAGGGCTTTGACATGCCTGGCTCCAAGCCTACTTTCTTCAGAGATTTACTTATTATGCCTTTCTTTTCATAAAAAGCTTGACCTTAACACATAGCACAATGACAGTTACAATTCCTCTAAATTTATACCCAAACGGGAAGCTGCTCTTGGTTTGCCTTCTTTTATAGCGGCTCCCCAGAGGGTTTATTTCAGCTGCTCCGACAATACAATGAGCGCACAGACAGGCATTATCTGCTCCCAGCGCCTCGCCCCGGGACCTTGAGTTTCCTCATTGCCTTGCGCATCACACTCCACTCTTTGAAGGGAATCCCATTTTCCCACCTGCATCCATCATTCATCTGTCATCCCATTCAACTGGTGAGGTTTTTAACTAGATGATTTTTTTTTTAATCTTTCTTGGCTAACCTTGTCGCTCAAGGTCTTTGCCCTGACTACAATTTTAAAGCTTGCTCATTTTCTTTTCCCCAGCTCACCCCCTTGAGAGTAGCAATTAACATAGGCACCTGTTTTGTTGAGTTTTGCTTTTTACATATTAAAGGGCAGAGGCAGCCTGCTTTGGGTTGGTCTGAGTTTCCCTTTGATCTGGCAGGAGGCACATAACAGAGTCTATCTGCACAACCTGAGCAGAGGGATTGAAGATTGGCTTTAGGAGGACATTTCCAGGGACCATTGATGCAGGTCAAAGTGGGACTCATTACAGCGAACGTGTAACCCTTTCTTGACTACTCTGCTGAATTCTCACCTTCCCCTTCTGATGCAGAGGATGAAAGAGTCTCTGAAGAAAACAAAGATGGTGCTCCCCTGAAGCTCAGCAGGCCCTATTGCGTTTTGAATTGAGGATATTGCTCTTCCACTTTTGCTTAACATCACACAAAATGTAATTACACGGACACCTTTACCTGAGACGCAAATGCTGATGCCGCCCGCCTGCGGTGGCGGCGGCTGCGGCGGCGGGAGAGAAGCGTGCTGAATGGTGGAAGACAGAGTCTCCTTGAATCCAGCATCCTGCCTGCTTCCCTCAAAGGAGCTGTGTGCCTTTTTGTGCAGCTCCAGAATCCCACAGTCGCTCCATATGGGAGCGCATGTGTGTTTATTTTATAGTGTTGGGGTTCACGGACTCACTGTTCTTCTGCCTCCCTTTTTCTTAGTCTGTTAGAAGCCTTGTAAATACCCATGTTTTATCTACAAATATAATTTGATTTTTAGGTTAGCTTCATTTTATTTTCAGTTCTTAAAAGTTGATGCATAATTTTATAAATGTACCTACAAAGTGCAGCTCGAAGTTTCAGGACACGTGGACGCTATGTGATAATCAAGCCACCTCGTATAATTATTATTTGTAATGAGAGCACTCAGAAAGTTCCCTTCATCCAAACAAGGTGGTACATTCCAGTCTTAACTCAGCAGCCGATGCTGAGATAGATAGACGGTATTCTGAAGCCAACCAGAGCTTTGTGGTGGATCCCAGGCCGATGCTGGCTGCGGGGTGAGAAACTATCTCAAATTCTGAGCCGAAGATAGAGCTACATGGATGGTCCTTGCCTAGCATGCCAAGACTCTGTATTTGACCCTCAACACCAGAAAAAACAAAAAGAAAAACTACCTAACACCTGGCTATTTTGATGTTGTTCATAAATAGATGGAGGCTAGTGAATCAAATAAGATTTGTTGAACGTAAATGAAGGCTCATTCTTTTGATTAGTGTCCAGAGGCTGGTGCACCAAGCCTCCAGTGATATTTACAAGTTTCAGAACAGAAGGAAAAGCTACCTAAGAGGTTTGACTGGAGCAGGACTTGGAGTAAAGAGGTAATATTTGTTTGGCAGCTGGCATGGTCATCTCAATAGCCATAGCTTCAGATATGTGACACAGAGCAAAGTCTGACTTTCATGTGTCATGTTCTTTAAAAATTAAGCAAAGAAAAGCTTTTCCTTGAAATTGGCAAGCGGGTAAATCAACAAAAAGAGAAAAAGGTAAGAAAGAGGAGGGTACCGGAGTATGAGAGGGAATAGGCTTACAGTGCAAAATGTATATACACATTGTTGGTATTCTGTCTAAGCTCCACCCCACACTTACCTGGTCACAGCCAGGTATGGCCCGCCCCATAGACCTGGCCCACTATAAAAGGGGCTGCTTGCCCCTCCTTTCTCTCCCCTCCCATCCCACTCTCACCTCTCTGCCCCTTGGGCTATTCACCCTTCCCCCTCTCTCAGCATGGTCATGGCTGGCCTCCACTATTCTCTTCTCTTCTTTCTCTCTCTCTCTCTCTCTCTCTCTCTCTCTCTCCCCCATCCTACTCTCGCTTCTCTGTCCCTTGGGCTCTCCTCCCCTCCCTCCACGTGATCATGGCTGGCCTCCACTACTCTCTACTCTCTCTCTCTCTCTCTCTCTCTCTCTCTCTCTCTCTCTCTCTGCCTTTCTCTCCCAACCTCTACCCTGAATAAACTCTATTCTATACCATGTCTGTGTACCTGTGGTCCCTCAGGGGGAAGAGGTGCTTGGGCAAGGGCCCGCCTGGGTGCCCCCTTCCCCCACACCACTCTGCCACACTCCCTTAATCCCCATTCTCTCTTCTTAAGACCCCTTAATTGATGCATTGGCCTGTCACACATGGGAAAATGGCCTTATTTAACCCTGATAAAATCATATTTAAAATATATAGAAGTAGTACTTGGCAAGAGGGATCAGGAAAATGGTGGATAAAAAGAATAAGAATACTAAGCAAAATCAATGACAAAATTAAATAGTTTTATTTTTAAGATTAAAAGTGATGTAATTCTACTCCAAGGACAGATTTTTTTTTCTACTACAGAGTATAATTTAAAATTTCTATTATTAAAAAAATGGTACTAGAAGATAGCAAAATGTAGACATACTTGGAAAAAGAAAGATAATTGTACCTTGACTCTCCTTTGTAAATAATATTTGCATAAGAATAATGATGAATACTAAAGAGTGAAGAATGGCTTTCTCGAAATTGCAATATATTACTTTGGGAAGATGGGGGAAGCAGAGTGGTCAGTGCATGAAAGTGAAATTCATAAAATCAGTGGGGAATACATCAAACAAACATGGCAGCATAAACACACACGATTCACGAAGAAGAGATAGGTTTAAAAGGTAAGGAGGTCACCAATGGGAAGGGATTTAGCTGGTAATAGAGTGTAGAGATTGCTAGAGTCTGTTATTAGTTCTGCTGTGACATGTTGTTTTAAAATCACACAGGTATACTATGTTGGTTATTTTTAATAATTCTATTCTTTCCAGCAAGAGCACACTGTCTAATATGTAACAGACCTTTATGAAATAATGGCTAAAGGTTACGAGAGAGAGAGAGAGAGGAAGAAGAAGAAAAAGAGAAGAAGAAGAAGAAGAAGAAGAAGAAGAAGAAGAAGAAGAAGAAGAAGAAGAAGAAGAAGAAGAAGAAGAAGAAGAAGAAGAAAAAGAAGAAGAGAAGGAGGAGGAGGAAGAGGAAGAAGAAGAAGAAAGAAGAAAAAGAAAAACAGAAAAAGAAGAAAGAAGCAAGCAAAACTTAAGCATGATCTTAATGATGGAGGTCCCTTCTGCGGAATGTGTGTAGCACAGAGCAAACCCTCACAGGAGCCTGTGACTTGCTATTACCACAGTTGGAGCTGCCGATAAAACTGAACCCCTTCTCTGCCGTCTGTGATTCAAAACCATGACCTGTAAGAAGCAATGACTGCTGAACAGAAGAAAGTGTATGGTTGTTACAAGGATCTCAAACCACCTTACCTGGATCAAACCCTTGATGGCCGTGGAGAAACAGTACATTGGGGAAAGGTAGACTGTCCGATAAATCATGCTTATGACCAAAAACATCAGTTTCTAGCATTACTTATTTATGAAGGGCATTTCACTTTTCCTTGCTTGAGAGCTCTCAACTTTAGAATAACAGGTCCAGCTTGATATCAGTTCTAAAAAAAAAATGAGAGAAAATATATTTAAATACTTTAGTATAGAGTAGACATTCATCATAGCTAGACTAGAATAAAAGTCTCAGAGCAGGGAAATTTGGCTAGTTTTTGTTGTTGTTATTGTTGTTGTCATTGCTGCTGCTGCTGCTTGTTTGGTTTTTTTTTTGTTGTTGTTGTTGTTTTGGTTTGATTTTTGTTTTGTGTTGCTTTGTTTCCAGAGCTGGGAAAAGCTCTTGGCATGAGCAAGGCAGTCAGCATAAAGGTGTTTGGACAACCACAGGTAGAAAAGATTATTTCAAATGGAACAAACAAACAAACAAACAAACAAGCCATTTACTTTAGAGGCCAGCTTTCCTGAATACATAGTTTATTCAGCCTTGGTATCCTTTAATGAAGCTATGAGACAAGCACTATTTAGAGAGAATTTATTTCCTCAAAGAGTAACAGTAGCTAACTAGAGAGAAATACCTTATTTAAGCTTAGGATGCCCCACCTCGAACATTCAGCCAACTTAGAGAGTCCACAAATTCTATGATGGTGGGTGCTGGGCTGTAATAAAAAGATGACAGAATTCTGTCTCGGTCATATTATAACACAGTCTGACACTGCGTTATCATTTTAGTTTTACTTAATTTCCAAATCAATTATTTTGACCAGTTTTAATTATAATTTCTTGGTAGAAAACAATTATCACTAATACAAAATATTTAAGCAAACTGTATTTCACTCAGTCTAAGCATTTTATTAATTGCCACCTTGAAATAAATGATTCGTTCTTTAGGTTACATATATCAAGCAAGGAAAACTCATTAACAAACAGGGAAAAGTTCAGAATATCTAAGAACGATATAGCACAAAGCTTTTTTGTTACAACAAAACTTTTACAACAGTAAAAGTTACAACAGTAACTTTTCCCTACTGGAAAATCAGATTGTAATACTAAGGGAAAGACAGGGAGACTTTAACTCCTTTGCCTCGTTTGTATTTCTTCCTTTTAACATCTCCTTTCTGTGTTTCATGTCTGTCTGGAGAAAATAACTATTTTAGATGGCTGCCTTCGAGTGTCCCTTAACTGTGCTATGCCAGAGTAAGCTGCTCAAAGCCACATCCATGCCCTGTCATACCCACAATCCCACTGAGAGACTCGGAGTTTGAGGTTCCCTGGGAGGGGTTTCCCTGCTGCAGGAAGTGTATGTCTGTTCTCTCATGTTCTCATTTCCAGGATTTTTCTTGATGTCGGACGACATGTGGCTAGCATTTGTCTATGAGCAATCATTCGTCATTGTGTAGAACATTCATGAAATGTTCTGTATATATAGAAAGTTCTGCAAACCAACACAAGCTATGCCTTTTTTTTTTTAATGGAGCTGTTACTCTGAGCCAAGTAGTGAGAGCAAAGGTGAGATTAGCATTAAGGAGATGTGTGTCTTTATTACAGCAAAGGTGGACATGCATATTTCAGATAAACCTAAACGCCGACATAATTGTCTCCATTTCTATGTTGTCTACTGTAGCTCATAACATGGATTCTTAAGCAGCATATTGCCACATTCTCAGTGTGACCTTCAGCTTGGAGTGATATTATTCCATTTTAAGAAGTGGCAGCCCAGAAAGGTTGAAGTAAATGTTTCTATAATGAAGCTGTTTTAAATCTAAATCTGTTTTCTGTTATTCTTAAAGTTATATGAAGTGAAGAACAGGGCTGTACTCCTGCAATCCTAGCAGTTAGAAGGCTGAAGGAAAAGGATCATGCATTTGCTGTCAACCTATCTAGGAAGGTTGTGTCTCAAAAAGAAAGAGAGAGGGGCCAGGAGGAAAAGAAGATGGGAAGAGAAAAAATAAAAGGAAGGAAGGAAAAGAAAAGAAGCACATGCCCCTAAATAAAATAAAAATTATATCAACCATTTTTCTATTAATCCATTCACTCTACAAACATTTGCTATTTCATAAATGATAATAATGGAATCACTTTGTAGTACAGCTTTTTATAGGTTGCACCATCAGGAAGTGAATTTTTTTATTTTATGCTTGGTCATTCTCAAGTCTAAAAGTAATTAGTTGTGAATACCTCCTTTAATAAAATAATTAGTAGAATTTTCTTATCTTGATTCATGGAATGTCTTATTAGGAAAGATGCACAGTAACTCAGCTTCATTCACAGTTCTTTTTCTTTTACTTGGATATGTGATACTAAATACTTCATCACTATTTGAGATGCTATTACATGTCCAGATGACAAGATTCAATCTAGCCCCTCTCTGTGAGGGACTTATTGGAATCCACTGTAAAAATTAGACATACAAGAATAATAAAAGCACATATTCTAAAATTCAAAAACAAAGCCATCAGACCTGCCATGAAAGCCATCATCTTCCTAAGAAACAGGAAAACCTTCACGGAGGATCACACCCAAAGTGACACTTATTGGCTGATTATAGTTTTTCCTATATACTGAGGAGGAGGTAGGGGCATTATAGAATAGGAGAATGTATAAATGTATACAGAGAAGCCGGGTATGGAATACACACTGAACTCTCTGGTGGAAGCAACGATGTCAGAATGACTATGGACTGTGAATCTGGATAGGTTACATAAGAGCTTTTTTCTAAGACAAGAAGTTTGCATGGTCCTAGGAAAAGTCGAAAGCCTCAGGAAGATGAAAACGAGGTGGGGGGCACATCCTCAGTTGCATCCATTTCCTGGTCCCAGATGAAGCAGACTGAAGGCACAAGAGATGGCTACAATGAAGAAGCAAGTGTGACCTAAGCAATGCCCTCAGAAAACAATGCTGACTGGAGTTAGAGACTTAGGAGTCATGGTCACAGACACAAGCAGCACTCTATTGATGCTCTACATTTGCTGTGATTGTGCTATTCATATTGACCCTGAAAAATATACCAGCAAATAGACATCATTCCTGGGGAAAATACATGGCTGGGTACCTGAGAGCCATTTGTGACATTTTCATTATTTATTGTTATCTGTGTATTTTAAAGTCATATACCTGCTGCTGCCGCTGCTGCTAACAATAGATAGGTAGAAGATATGTATATATGTGGTAGATAGACAGACAAATAGATGATAAATGACAGATATAGATAAATTGTACATAGATTATAGATAGATACATAGATAAAATATTCGTAGATAATGATTAATGGACAAATGATTGATAGATGCAGATTCTTGATGAATGATTAAATTATAAATGAGCAAATTATAGAAATGCATTAAAAATAGATGACAGATAAACAGATGATGATAGATTATAGAAAAAATACATGATAGAGAAAGAGCTAGAGAGAAAGAGATTATAGATAGTTGATAGATACAAACATAGCTAGATGATTGGTGGTATATAGATAGGTGATAAATATACAGACGGAAAAACGGATGGACGGGCAGATGGATAGATGATTCCTAAACACTGAAAGGTCATTGGAGCTGTGGCTTTTCCAAATGAAACTCATCTAACATAGGTTTCATCTGGACAGCATATAACCAGCTTCCTGGGTTTGAAGCAATACTAGTTAGATTTTTCAGCACTATGCTTGGTGGCCATTTAATAAACAATGAAGTCACCAACACAAAATATCCATAAAATGCCAAAAGATATGATGCTAAATGGTTTTTATAAGAGCTGAAAACAAGAACGCAAGAGCAAAGCCTTGTCCGGTCTCAGCAGAGAACATCCAATATGACTGTCTCTCACTATTTGATGCAGAATATGATTAATTCTGAGAGCACCATGACTATTAACCTGGTGGTTCCAAAGAAATTCTAGTAAATAAGCTTGAAAATATGAAAGTATCAAATAATGGGAATAAACACCTGTCAATCACTCAAGAGGAGTGAGAAAACAATTTTTTAAAACTGTAATTATGCACAAAATAAATATCTAGATGAGTACAAGGAGAGGAGCTGGCAAGGTGGGGGGGGGAGAGCAACCGAGATTGATGGCGGAGCCTTGGAGGCCAAGGATACAGAACACTTTGACAAGTGGAATATGCCCAGTAATGAACAGGGCTACAGAAAGCATAATGCAGCCAGAAAATTGCAGGTTATCTACGATTTCATAGACACATTCATAAGTATGAAATGATTTCAGTTTTGCAGACAGTGCCAATGGAGTCCTTCCTTGGTTCTAGTGACAGTGGCCATAGAAAGAGACTAGAAAGACTTTCTGATTCTAGTGGAATTAGGAAAAAAGAGAAATTCAATTACTATTTACTGAGCCCTGTTATGTGTCAGGCATTAGCTAAACATCAAAGGCAAATAATCCACACATTAGACAAAACCTTTGTCTGCATGGAGTACTGATTCTAGTGTGGGAGGCATTCAATATATTAACAAAGAGAAAAAATACAATATGTGTTGCTTTTCTCAATGCTGTGGCAGATATCTAATAAATAACTCAAGGAAGGAGTTTATTCAATCCATGTTGGGAGGCATTATGTATCATGACAAGGTACACAAGACAGCACAAGGGCACTTGCACAGGACTGGGCAGATCAGGAAGCAGAGATGAGACAGGAAGTAGTGTTGAACTACAAACCTTGATGCAAATACCCCTCTCCCCCCTCACCTCTCCCTACCCCACCAGTTGCACTTCCTTAAGCTACATCCTGCCTCCTAAAGGTTGAGTGACCTTTAAAACCCAGTGCCACCAGTTGGGACTTAGTATTTAAACACATTCACCTGTGAGGGACATTTTATATCCAACCCAAAACAGCCTACCTTGATCTATTGCGCTGCCAGGATTCTAAAACACATCCGATTACGTTTCATGGGTTCCCATGATCTCATAGTTCAAACACTGTTCAAATGTCTAAGATCTAAAGTCTCTTTTGAGATTTAGAACAAATTCATAATCGTGAATACTGATATAAACAAACAAAAAACTTCAATCCCAAAACATGTTACAGGGTAAATATTCCCATTCTGAAAGGGAGGAGGGGGAGATGGAAGGGATGATAGAGTCAAAGCAAGGCTGAAGTCCAGCAGGTCAAACACCTGATCCCGGGCCTGCCTTGTGACTCCTGACGGTTGTTCCACCCGCTGAGCTGCTGGCTGACCATAACCACATTGGGGGGCTTGTGCTACCTAGTGCCTGCAACTTCCCCAGGCGAACATCTGTCCTTCTAGCATTCGCAATGCCTTGAGGTTCAGCTGCTAAATGTATGTCTTACCTCCAAAGCTTCATACAAACTCTATTTCAGAGCTCAAAGCAAGGAATTTGACCCCCTTAGTGACTTTTGGGAGATGTGGTGCCAACTTCCATGGCCTCTTGACTCTTTTATGTCACGTGACTACAAAGCTAGCACCAAGTCCAGGTAGAAGATGGCAGACTCTGATCCCATCTGGAGCTGTAGCCTGCTCCTGATAAGCCAAAGCTGCTGCTGATTATATGTGCCTGTTTGAATTAGCCTGGTTAAATTCTTCCTAGGTGACTATTTTCTACCAGGCTATACTGGAGGCTCTACCTGTGCCGGTGTTCTCTGTCTTATGTCTTGATGCTCTTGATAGTGCTGTATTGGCCTCAGTATACCTACTCTATTGTCACAGTACAAATAGTATTTTCTGCCAATCATGATAATTTTTTTAACAAGTATAGTTACTTTGTTCACATCTATCCTGTAGCTTTCACCAGGTTCGTGTTCCTTTCAGAACTACTTATCTTTCATATGTTTCTGCTGTCCTATTGTCTGTATGAGCATGTGTGGTCCCTGTGTCTCTGTGCCTGTCAGGCCTTGCAACCCCCTGCCCCCCACCTCTTCCCCACCCTCTCCCTACCCCAATGTGTGTGTGTGTGTGTGTGTGTGTGTGTGTATGTGTGTGTGTGTGTGTGTGTGTGTAAATCTGTTTGAATGCATTCACTTTAGCTGTGCTACAGCCTACATGTTATGATATGCTGTCTTGGAATTGACGTCACCAAATCACATGATTGTTTTCCTTCTGAATCCAGACTCACTCTAGCTTTCAAAACATGGGCAGATCCAGATCACAGTCATGTTCTTTGTCAGTTTATAACATGTGTGACCTCCAGTCAAGTTCTTTTTTCTTTTCCTCTGAACACATGTGGGACATCATCTTTACTGTCTGCATTTCTATTAGCATTCTGGTCTTCTAAACTTCCAACTACCACAAAAAATGCCCCCATCAAGCTTTGCCAAGAGCACTCTAGGACTTCTCTGGTTCATGGCATCAAACTCTCCAACATTCTTCCTGCAAACTAGTTCCTAAGGTCTAAATGTCCCAGGGTGGGAGCTGTTAGGATTCTGTCTAAGCTCCACCCCACAATTACCTGGCAACAGCCAGGTATGCCTGGCCTACTATAAAAAGGGCTGCTCAGCCCCTCCTCTCTCCTACTTCTTACCTCTCTCTTACCTCTCTCACTCTCAGCCTCTCCCTTGCCCCCTCTTGGACTCTCCTCCCCTTATCTGCTCTCTCCACATGGTCATGGCCTGCCTCTGCTTCTCTCCTCTCTCTCTTTGCCTTTCTCTGCCTCCACTACTCCCTCTAACCCCCCTTCCCATGCCATAAATAAACTCTATTCTATACTATGCCGGTGATGTTCTATACTATGCCAGTGATGCCTCGGTATGGGCCCACTGGGGCACCCTCTTCCCCCACACCTCCATATACCATATTCTCTAAACCTCCTTCTCGCAACAGGAGCTGTCACAGCAAATGCAACAAATTTACTTCTCGGTAACAATTTTCTGTATTAGTTACTTTTCTTGTGGCTATTGTAAAGGATCTGACTAGAGCAACTTAGGAGAGGGGGAGTTATGTGGGCTCATGGTTTGAGGACACATCTCATCAGAGCAGAGAGGCCATGGTGGCAGGAATGGTTTTTTCCCCTGTGGCAGGGAGAGCAGAGTGCTGTTCTCTCCTACATGTTCGTGGACTGAGAAACAGAGAGGGAAAGGTTCTCATGTCCATCTGATTTTATACTCCCCACACTCTCTATTTCAGTAAGGAGCATTAGTCTGAAGATCGGTATCATCATACTCAGGGTAAATCTTACTCCTTAGTTAGTTCTGTCTGGAGAAGATATAACCACAAGTGTGCCTCATTAATACTCTCCATAGCTATTTCTTAATCCAATCAGTTGACGATAGAAATTAACCATCACAGAATATGAATGCTGAGAGTTTGGAGACCAAATGACATGAAGGGAAATATATTGAAGGAATTTTAACATATTTAAAATGATTAGGGGTAAAATTTGGAAGAGATCTAAAAGGAATACAGGGGAGGGTCAAATGCATATCTCAAGAATCAGTGGCCTGGGCAGAGAGGTCTAAGAGTACAATTGCTTTCCCAAATTAAGCAGTCTACTTAGTGTATTCCTAAAAGATCTCAGCCACCACAGTGGCAGAAGGAATGAAGCGTGAAAGAAACAGATACAAGTGACAATCAAGTGGCCATATCTGCAGTCCTCTACGCGACCAAATCTAGCCATCTGAAGCGGCACAGGAAATGGGTGGTAATAGGATTTGCCGAAGTGAGAAATCATTTATGAGTTGCGTAGCTTAGAAGGCTTTGGAGATCAATCCATATCTAAGACAAGATTCAGAAGAGAGGGGCAAGGTGTGTGCATAGGAATAGAAGGGTCAGTGATTTGTGTCTGTCTTAAAGGGAGTGGAGAAAATATGTGGATACAAAAATTGAACATGAAAAATGATTGATCAACCTGGCTGCCTGGACCACCATGCAAGGGTGATTGAGAAGCAAACTTCAGAGACAGGGTCATCTCTAATAGGAGTCATTGAAGGCCAAACTAATTCCAGCCAGGAAAGTTTCTAAGTGCTAGTGTGTTAGACAATAGGGCATCTTAGAAAGTTGAATTTTACAGTGACTGGAAGAGAGGAGAGTCAGAAGCACTTTGATGTCAACTTGCTTAGATTCAGAATCACCATGAAAACAAGTCTCTGGGCATGCCTGTGAGGGTTAGCTAGTTTATGTCAACTGAGTTACAAAGGCCTACCATAAGATAACTGAATAAAAAGGAGAAAGCCAGCTGAGCGCATTCTTATGTTTTTACTTCCTTACTGTGGATGTAGTGTATCCAGTCACCTCCTCAAGCTCCTATTGCCATGACTTTCTATATTGTGATGGACTGTACCCTTGAAGTGTAAGCCCAAACTAACCCTAACTTCTATGAGTTGCTCTTATCAAATATTTAATCACAGCAAAAAAGAAAATTAACTAATGTAATCAGAAAGACAAAGCAAGAGCTCATCATAAAGCCCATGACTTGTCCTAACTCCTGGAGTAGAAATATAGATACATGCATTGTGATAAGGCATTGTACAATGTTGAGAGACTTGAGAGTGTGCAGGAATGGCAGAGAGACTGAGCCCCAGCCCCACTGACAGAAGTCACAAAAATTGCAGGGAAATATTGGTGTCAGGAGTGAATGAGACAATGGTTTTAAATGTAAGACATTAGATGAAGATGCTCCACAGATAACTGAAGGCAGAGGAAACAGAGAGAGTGTGAATGAAAGCATATCTTTGGGATAAAACCCTGGTCTGCTTGCCATTGAATAACTTAACACACCAAGCATATCAACTGAATTTTTATAAGGGATTGCTGCATGGATTAAAAAATCAGGTGTCTCATGAGATCATGTGGGTTCTAAGACATTAAAACACAGGTGAAGTGCTGAACCTTCAAATGTAACATTTATCTAGTGGACAAAACAAACCAATAAACAAGGGAGCAAGAGGCTGGAGGCTTAACAAAAACTGTGCTAAGTTCATTTTAGAAAAGAGCCAAATGGAAACCCCAGGCTTAGAAATGCATGAAGAGGCTATAAATACTGTGGTAGAGGAATAAAGGACTCTTTGCTGCCCAGGTCTCACAAGCACCATGTCATCAAGTCACTCTGGAAAGAGGAAGACCCACAGTTTTATTGTTCAGATGAAAAAGGTTCATTCCTTGTGGAGAGCATCTCTAAGCAGCATCAGAAAGGCAAACTCTCAGCTGCCTCCCCAGGACCACAGGGAAGTGTTCAATGGCTCTTACACAGCTTTCTGTGGGGCTGGAAGAGAGCCAACTGTCTACTGTTCAAGTTCACATTTTAGCACATGATGTAAATTCACACATTGTGTATGAGGTCATCCTGGCAATTAGTCCTCAGTGTTGGACTTTAGGAAAAAACATAAATAAATAAATAAATAAATAAATAAATAAATAAATAAATAAATAAATGCCTTCCAGGACAAATATGCTTTCCAGAGAGGCAAAAATTTTCAAAACAAACACACCAGACAGCCAGAAAATGGATTTTTGTTTTCAGTGTTTACAAAAGGAAGATATCAGCTAGAAAGCTGAAGAGCAGCCATCAGTATTACTCCCCGTACCCCTTCCCACTCCCCAGTTGCTTAATTTGCTGGATTAAGAGAAAAAAAACAAAAACAAAAACAAAAAACAAAAATAAACAAGCAAGGAAAATCCACAGCCCCTGACATTTTCTTCTAATTAGAGTGGAGGCCTACCTTGCTACTCACAACCTCTAATTTAAGAACTCACAGTCTTTGGCCTGGGGATATGACTGTCAGTAAAGAGTTTGCTTCCCAAACATAAGATCCTGAGTCTGGAACACTAGCAACTGTGCAAAGAACCAAATGAGGTGCCTATGCTTGGAGGGCAAAAGCAAGACGATTGCTGGGGTTCATGGCTAGATAATCTGGACATATTGTAAGCTCCAGGGTCAAGGAGAGACCCTGGCTCAAAAACTAAGGAGGAAAACAGAGGAAGACTCTAGACATTAGCTCAGATTTTCACATGGGCACAAGTCTGTGTATACCCACGGATACAGATGCAAACAGGCATGAGCACATAATAAAACACACACACATACATAGATACACACACAGAGATATACCATACCACACACACACACACACACACACACACACACACACACACACACGTGCACGCGCGCACGCGCGCAAAAAGAAAGTTTTAATATTTTCATTTTAAATATCGCTATTTAATCTTGAAGAGAAACTTCTAAAACATCTTGAGAACCCAACATGAATTTAGGACTGGGAAAGTGGTAGTCTTATGACATTTACCTTACAATTAGCCCCACTTAGCTTGAGACATCTGTCATAAACCTTGGGATGGCCACAAATATTAACTGAGATGCTGCCATTGTCATCTACAAAAGAAAACCATTGTTAGGATCCAACTGGAAGCAGACAATGACTCTACCCCTTGTACTCATTCAAATTTTTGCTAAGTACTTATTACTATCTAATATGTGTTTACTGCTTTACCTACTTAATATCAATGTTGACCAAGCAGGTTCTAATATCCAAGACAATAATGATATTGCTTCATGTACTCATCCACCTCCAGAACACATACCAATGACTGGAAGGTTGTAGCTTCTCAATAAATATACAATGAAAAGGTAAATCAGGTCATGCTTCACTACATAGGTTTTCCCTATGGGCTAAACTAACATGGAAAGTATATTTTCTCTGTCTACAACTGTACCTGCCTTTTCAGAAAGAGGTACAGAAAGAACCCAGGTATGCCTCAATGGAGGAATGAACACAAAAAATGTGGTATATATACACAATGGATGGAGCTGGAGAACAGCATACTAAGTGAGGTAACCCAGTCTCAAAAGATCAATCATGGTATGCACTCACTAATAAGTGGATATTAGCCTAGAAAACTGGAATACCCAAAACATAATCCACACATCAAATGATGTCCAAGAAGAATAGAGGAGTGGCCCCTGGTTATGGAAAGACTCAGTGTAGCAGTATAGGGCAATACCAGAACAGGGAAGTGGGAAGGGGTGGATGGGAGAACATGGGGAGGGAAGGGGGCTTATGGGACTTTCTGGGAGTGGGGAGCCAGAAAAGGGAAAATCATTTGAAATGTAAACAAAAAAAATATATCGAATAAAAAAGAGTCTCGCTTTCTTTTCACACAACTACATTTTAGTTTGACCAAACAAGTTCCTACCCCTTTGAGCCAATTAAGACAAAGGTAGAAAAGATAATTAAACATCAGCAAAAATAGTTTACTATTGCACTTCTACTTTAATGTTATGTGATATTTAGAGTTCAGTTTTATTTCATTGTATTTTTAAATGAAACCAAAAAGAATGGTGGATTTAAGGGAACCACTCTCTGCCTGAGAAATGTTACAAAGACAATTCTAGATAAGTGTGTGGCTCTGTCTGAGGGCATGGGTTCTGATCAATGACAGCGCTGCAGAGATGAGTTCGTCACTGGATCCTTCTATCACTAACTGGGTCGTCGACAAAATGAGTTAGGCTAATAGTCACAAAGCTTCCTGGACTGTTGGTACACATCCACATAAGAGGCATTTTTAAAGCATAGACCTTCACTTGACTTGCAAATTGATCTGCAATAATTGCAGGTAACTAGACCATTTTGTTAACAAGAGATGTTGGTGGAAACTTTCGGAGTGTTAAATGACTCCAAGTACACTGCTAATGTGCTGAGAGTTTCATGAACACAAAATTAATAAGTTATCAAAAAATAGAGGCAACAAGATGGGCTGTGGTGGTGGCACACACCTTTAATCTTGGTACTGTTGAGGCAGAGGTAGGCAGACAGATCTCTGTGAGTTCGAGGCCAGCCTGGTCTACAGAGTAAGTTGCAGGTCCCAGAACCTGTCTTGAAAAAGACTAACAAGAGCAACAAATAGACATAGGAATCGGAGAAGTCACTTAAAAGTAGTGAAAAAGTACCATTTCCCAGTAATCTTATATGGTAGCTTAGATCTATTTACAACTCTATGCTTTGGAATTATTCTATCTCTTCATTAAGATTGCAAAAGTATTTTAATGATAATGTAAAGTCATGTGGACTCAGAGTTATTCCAATTCTGAGTATTTAGAATGATTTACCTTTTAAAACTGCATACATGAAACAAAAAAGAATAGCTTGGCCACGGGTTCATTTGCATAACAATATATGAAGGAATACTTGAAGAGCTGTTTTAAAGTCTGGTGTAAATAAAATCTATTGCCATTGTTTCTCAGCAGAACTGAAAGCATTGTAGCATTCTCCAAAATTGAAAACTGATGGCAAAAATTACCAATAGATTTCCTTAGACAGGAGAGCACTCAGAGGTTCCAACAGCGACCCAGGCCTGTGCCTCTCTCAGATGCTCACAGGACAGAGGCAAGTCTGTCTCTTGCTTTCATTCTATTCTCCTAGGAATATGTGCACATTATAAAAAAAAAAACCTTGCCTCAAATATTGATTTAAATTCATTTTCTTTGAACAAAGTTGTTGACCAAAATTACACTGGAATCAAATAGCCATACAGAAATACTGTGCTCTGCACAGAGACTCAAGGTGTGTCATG
This sequence comes from Apodemus sylvaticus, assembly GCF_947179515.1. Lineage (NCBI taxonomy): Eukaryota > Metazoa > Chordata > Mammalia > Rodentia > Muridae > Apodemus > Apodemus sylvaticus. Next base: position 27,305,874 of record NC_067474.1, read on the forward strand.
CTCTACTTGTTCTACTTGCTATAAAGAGTTAGATGAGAAGCATAAAATAGGAAGATCACTTTAATGAATAGAAATCTAAATATCTCTAATTTACTGTTACAACAATATTGGTGATGTGATTGCTTCACGATTAATATTCAGAAAGAGTCTGATGCTGACTTGCTCCTGAAAAAAATGTGCCATCAAGCTTAATTTTTTTGGAAGAATCTGTTAAAGAATCCTTAAAAAATATTAATAAGCAGAAAAGTGAAATGTGTTTAAAGAGTGCTGTAAGCATGACTCACAAAAGACCATACATTGTTGAGGTTTCTCCTTTTAAAAGACTTGATTTATTTCCAGTCATGTGATGTGTAGGTCTGTGCACATGAACGCAGATACCCACCCACCTAGGACTGACACACGAAATCTTCTCATGGAGCTGGAGTTAAGGGCAGTCACCTGACGTGGGACCTGAGCATGGGGCTTCCAAAGTGAGCATTTTCTATTTAATAAGGCAAGTTTTTCAGATTTTAGCATGACTGTTTCTATGAAGATATGTAATTACCTATGATGCCACCAATCATTTCAAAAAGTAAAAGGTCAGAACTTATGTTTTGTTATTTATTTTAATGAATCTTCTCACTGAAATTTCCATTCTCTGTGTTTGTCCATCTCTGTTTCTCTCTCTCTCTCTCTCTCTCTCTCTCTCTCTCTCTGTGTGTGTGTGTGTGTGTGTGTGTGTGTGTGTGTGTATTTAGTACTAGTGAAAGAATACCATTAATGGTTTTAAACCAAAGAGTTTTTCCTTGATAATAAAATCAGTAAGCCTACATTTAAGTTTTGTTAAAAATAAAGGAGCACGTAAAGAATATAATGGAAAGGCGATGGTCTCACTTCCCTTAGAAACAGCGTTTCATAATTGGTTCTTGTCTTTTTTCTATGTTTCATCGTTTACTCTTCCTGTCAGCATATCTTCTGATTACTTTCTTATCTATCCATGGCTTCATATGTGTGATCACACTGTATATGTAATTGTGTGTGCTAAATTGTGTCCAACACTGCTGATTAGTAAAACATTTTTGTCTCATTAAAAGATTCATTTTTAATTATTACATTAATATTCTATTGTGCAACTATACCATAATTTACTTCCTGTAATTCAGGATACTTAAAGAGGTTTGATTTTCCACTGCATAAGTAATACTGTGCCACACATTCTTGCCTCCAATTTCTCTCACATTTCTAATTATTTCCTAATGATTGATTCCTGGAAGTGGAATTAATGGTTAGAAGGTACAAATGCTTCAAAGCCTTTCAATCAATCTATGGTATCTGTCCAATTATATAATTAAATGTAAAGGGAAATATTGATCACAATGTTTATCATAAAATTTAAAAGGTTAAATATTAATTGATGTCATGTATTAATTTGTCTTTAAAGAATCTCAAAATAAGCAACTTATGAACATTTCCAATTTTTTTCTGAGTTATTGTTCCCAGGTAAAAGCGCCCTGTGAGTGATGGCTTTCCTCCTCTGTGTATCAACACACTGAACTCTAGAGTGGTTTCACATAACCACACCCAAAACACAAGTTTCTTGATAAACAAGAGAAAAATTTCTCATCTTGGAACAATTGTACTTTTATAAAAGCATCGTTACGTTGAAAGAGAGATATAGGACATATCTTAAATATCAAGTTTATCAACCAGTCTCTTAAAGAAAGTCTGACTCTGTGTTTCTCCTCAAGCAGTAGCAGCCTAAGGAAAGGGCTGGAAGAAAAGATCCCCTCTAAATGTAGTTCAGTGAACAGAACGGCTGGGAAACTCAAATAAACTGGGAATCCACCCTGGGACTAATGGAGATTTGGAAAATAGTATATTTTTATCTATTTAAGAAAATGGAATTTATAAAACTTCAGTCTTCCAAGAAATACCCTCTTAAAATTAAATATGGCAGTTTTAGATTTACTTTGCTTTTCGTGCTATGAAAATTTATCTCATAATTAGATGTTTCAACATTGCTTTCTTCAATAGTCATTGCCTTGCACAATTTTTATATAGGCTTCTAACGTTGAACCAACAGAGCTCAAATCACAAGTCTGCCATTGACTACCCTAGCAGCACAAAGAAAATCAGTTTCCTGTTCATGTCTACCTCTTAGGGTTAGCATGAGATTACATCAAGTTAGACTTGCAAATGCTATACCTGTGTTTTGCCCGATGCGCATAGCAAACCGATCCTAGGTCCTGGCAAGAGTCATCAACTGAAATCCCAGAAACAGGACACTTACACACAGAATGTGAATGTAAAAAGATAAAGTTATATGATCACTCATATATTAGATGTGTTAGATGTAAAGAGAGTATAAAGAAAATTATATAAGACTTCCATGAAAGAAGTAGGTATTGAAGGATAATTTTCATGGCTGGCTTCCTCGCTGTAAGGTGGTGATTCAGAGCCATGCTAAAGAATGTGGAAGGTAAAGTTGGGCATGGTGACACCAGCTGTAGTCCTAGTACTCAGGAGGCAGAGGAAAGCTCTGAATTAGAGGACCACCTAGCCTACACAGCGAGTCCTCGAAAAGACAGTGCTGTACAGAGACACCCTGTCTCAAACATCGCACACACACACACACACACACACACATATGCACATGCACACAAACACACACACACACATGCATGAGAGAGAGAGCGAGAAAGAGAGAGAGAGAGAGAAAGAGAGAGAGAGAGAGAGAGAGAGAGAGAGAGAGAGAGAGAGAGTTTGTAACAATTTGAGAAGCAATTAAACAATGCAAAAGCAGAGAGGGGCTATTATTAGGAAAAGCAACTAGAGCAGTTGGGTCAACAAAAAAATGACCATCTTCAAAGGAACCATGTCATGAAGAGTTTTACAGAGTAAGACACGCCAGGGAAGATGGCATTGCAGGGATGAATCTCATCTAGACTAAACTGGTTAGGAGATTATTATTATTATTATTAATGGAGTTCAAACAGGAAATCTCACTATATATTCCAAGAAATCCTAAAACTTGTGATCCTTCTGTCTCAGCCTCTTTCATACTGAGATCACAGGCTTGTAGAGCACATGCAAGTAAGACTCGGAGATCATAAAAATGAGACAAGAATTGGTTTAAGTTGCAAAGCTATTGAAATATTTTAGACTCAATTCTGAGATGTTTCCTTCCAACGGTGATATAGGTTTTTTTGTGGTTTCCCACCTGCTGATGATTTTCTCATTTTTACCTATAATTTGGGCCAGTGGAGACCACTACCACCAACAACAACAACAAGAACAACAGCAACAATGTGTGAACAATAAAACAAACATGTGAACACACAAACAAACACAAAGCTTTGCCTAGACTACTCAACTATATTTGATTTTAAGTCTTATTCTTTAACAAATGTTAATAACAATTATTTATTTGCTGTAGAAGGTAAGAGGTACACATATGGAGGTGAGAAGATAATTTGCAGGAATCAATTCTCCCACTATTTGGAAATTGAGCCAATATAGTCAGGCTTGGTGTCAAACATCCTTATCTACTGAGCCCTTTTGCCAACCCAAATCTCACATCTTTCTTGAGAGAACTCTGAAAATTGACAAATTTCACTTCAAATATTATTCATCCAAAAAATTTAAGGAACACACACACACACACACACACATATATATATATCACAAGTTACATATATAAAATATATGAAATAGATGAAAATATAATATATAAATATATCATATAAAACATAAACATATCTACACCCCAGAGTTGTACACAGATCCCACACAGAGAGCTGGTCTCCCAGGAGTGCTCTCACTCCCATGCTCAGAAGTGAGATCTCCTCTTTCTCTCCAATAACTGTCCAAAGTAGAACTGTCGAGGAGCACACAGGACACAGGAACAGTGGAGAAACTGGGACACGATGCTTCCAGTTGCGATCTGCACCTGGGAGCCAAGGCTATTCCACAGCCCTCTGTTCACAGGTCCCACCAGAAGAGAGCTGGTTTCCCAGGAGTGCTGACTGACACAGGCTTATAGACTCACAGGAGGGACAAGCTCCAGTCAGAGACAGCAAGACCAACTAACAACACAAATAACCAGAAGGCAAAAGGCTAGCACAAGATTTGGATTTAAAATCACATCTCATAATGCTGATAGAGGATTTGAAGACAGACATAACTCTCTTAAAGAAATACAGTAGAACACAGGTAAACTGGTAGAAGCCCTTCAAGAAGAAACACAAACATTTTTTAAATAATTGCAGGAAAACACAACCAAACAGATGAAGGAATTGAACAAACCATCCAGTATCTAAAAATGGAAGTAGAAACAATAAAGGAAATCACAAAGGGAGAAAATTCTGGAGATAAAAAACCTAGGAAAGAGATCAGGAGTCATAGATGCAAGCATCACCAACAGAATACAATAGGTAGAAGAGAGAGTCTCAGGTGCAGAAGATACCATAGAAAACAGTGACACAACAGACAAAGAAAATGCAAAGGGCAAAAATCTAGTCCAAAACATCCAGGAAATCCAGGATACAATGAGAAGACCAAACCTAAGGATGGAAATGGACAATTTTCTAGACAGATACCAGGTACCAAAGTTAAATCAGGATCAGATAAACTATCTAAACAGTCCCATAACCCCTAAAGAAATAAAAGGATTCCTTAATAGTCTTCCAACCAAAAAAAGCCCAGGTTTAGCAGATAGCTCTATCATATCAGACCTTCAAAGAAGACCTAATACCAATACTCTTCAAACTATTCCACAAAATAGAAGCAGAAGGAACAATTCGATGTATGAAGCCACAATTACTCTGATACCTAAACCACAAAGACCCAACAAAGAAAGAAAATTTCAGAACAATTTCCCTCATGAATACTCAATAAAATTCTCACAAACTGAATCCAAGAACACATCAAAATGATCATCCATCATGATCAAGTAGGCTTCATAGCAGGCATGCAGGGATGGATCAATATATGTAGATCCATCAATGTAATCCACTATATAAGTAATCTCAAAAAAAACCCCACATGATCATTTCATTTGATGCTGAGAAAGCATTTGAGAAAATCCAACACTCCTTCACGATAAAAACCTTGGAATGATAAGGAATTCAAGGCACATACCTAAACACAGTAAAAGCAACATATAGCAAACCAGTAGCCAACATCAACTAAATGGAAAGTAACCTGAAGCAATCCTCCTAAAATCAGGGATTAGACAAGGCTGCCCACACTCTCCCTACAAAGTTCTAGCCAGAGCAATTAGATAACAAAAGGAGGTCAAAAGGATACAAATTGGAAAGGAAGAAGTCAAAATATCACTATTTGTAGTTGATATAATAGTATTCTTAAATGACCCCAAAAATTCCACCAGAGAACTCTTAAACCTGATAAACAATTTCAGCAAAGTGGCTGGATATAAAATTAACATATCAAACAAATCAGTGGCCTTCCTCTACTCAAGGATTAACAGGCTGAAAAAGAAATTAGGGAAATAACACCCTTCACAATAGTCACAAATAATATGAAATATATTGGTGTGACTCTAAACAAGTGAAAGACCTGTATGACAAGAACTTCAAGGCTCTGAAGAAAGAAATCAAAGAAGACGTCAAAAGATGGAAAGATCTCCCATGCTTATGGATTGGAAGGATTAATATAGTAAAAATGGCAATCTTGCCAAAAGCAATCTACAAATTCAATGCAATCCCCATCAAAATTCTAACTCATTTCTTCATAGAGTTAGAAAGAGAAATTTGCAAATTCATCTGGAATAACAAAAACCCAGGATAGAGAAAATTGTTCTCAACAATAAAAAAACTTCTGAGGGAATCACTATCCCTGACCTCAATCAGGCAGCATTACAGAACAAGTGATAAAAACTTCTTGGTATTGGTATAGAGACAGGCAGGTAAATTAGTGGAATGGAATTGAAGACCCAGAAATGAACCCACACACCTATGGTCACTTGATCCTTGACAAAGGAAATAAAATCATCCATTGGAAAAAAGACAACATTGTCAACAAATGGTGCTAGTTCAAGTGGTGGTTAGCATGTAGAAGAACACAAATTAATCCATTCTTATTTCCTTGTACAAAGCTCAAGTCCACGTGGATAAAGGACCTCCACATAAAACCAGATATACTGAAACTAACAGAAAAGAAACTGGGGAAGAGCCTTGAGTACATGGGCACAGGGGACAATTTCCTGAACAGAATACCAATAGCTTATGCTCTAAGATCAAGAATTGACAAATGGAACCTCATAAAATTGCAAAGCTTCTGTAAGGCAAAGGATACTGTCAATAGGACAAAACAGCAACCAACAGATTGGGAAAAGACCTTTATTAATCCTACATCCAACAGAGGACTAATATCCAATATATAGAAAGAACTCAAGAAGTTAGACTCCAGAGAACCAAATAATCCTATTAAAAATTGGGGTTCAGAGCTAAAGAACAAATTCTCAACTGAGGAATAACGAATGGCCAAGAAACATCTAAAGAAATGTTCAATATCCTTAGTCACCAGGGAAATGCAAATCAACACAACCCTGATATTCTACCTCACACCAGTCAGAATGGCTAAGATCAAAAACTCAGAAGGCAGCAGATTCTGGAGAGGATGTAGAGAAAGAAGAACACTCCTCCATTGTTGGTGGGATTGCAAGCTGGTACAACCACTCTGGAAATCAGTTTGGCTGTTCCTTAGAAAACTGGATATAATACTATCTGAGGATCCAGCTATACCAGTCCTGAGCATATACCTAGAAGATGTTTCAACACGTAATAAGGACACGTGTTCCACTGTGTTCATAACAGCCTTATTTATAATAGCCAGAGCTGGAAAGAACCCAGATGTCCCTCAACAGAGGAATTGGTACAGAAAATGTGGTGCATTTACATAATGGAGTACTACTCAGCTATCAAAAACAACAAACTCATGAAATTCTTAGCCAAATGGATGGAACTAGAAAATATCATCTTGAGTGAGGTAACCCAATCACAAAACACAAATGGTATGTACTCACTGATAAGTGGATATTAGTCCAAAAGTTTGGGATACCCAAGATTCAGTTCACAGACAACATGAAGCTGAAGAAGAAGGAATACAAAAATGTGGATACTTCAGTCCTTTTTAGAAAGGGCAACATAATACCCATGGGAGGAGATACAGGGACAAAGTATAGAGAAGAGACTGAAGGAAAGGTCATCTAGAAACTGCTTCACCTGGGGATCTATCCCATATACAATTACCAAACCCAGAAACTATTGTGGATGCCAACAAATTCTTGCTGACAGGAGCCTGATATAGCACTCTCCTGAAAGGTTCTGCCAGCACCTGATGAATACAGAGGTGTATTCTCTCAGCCAACAATTGAACTGAGCACAGGGTCCCCAGTGGAGGAGCTAGTCAGAAAGATCCAAGATGCTGAAGGGGTTTGCAGTCCTATAGGAGGAATAACAATATGAACCAACCAGTACCCCCAGAGCTCCCAGGGTCTAAACCACCAACCAAAGAAGGACACATAAAAGGACCCATGGCTCCAGCTGAATATGTAGCAGACAATGGCCTTGTTAGACATCAATGAGAGGAGAGGCCCTTGGTCCTGTGAAGGCTCGATGTCCTTCACAGGAATGCCAGGACAGGGAAGCAGGAATGGGTAGGTTGGTAAGCAGGGGGAAAGAGGATGGGATAGGTGGTTTTCAGAGGGGAAAGGGGATTACATTTGTTATGTAAATAAAGAAAATATCTAATAAAAAACATAAACCATATAGTTGTGAGTATATATATATATATATATATATATATATATATGTGAACAAGGGCTTATAAACTATCATATGTGCAGTTAAATGACTTCTATCCTAAACATTGAGCCTGCATGTGTGGTGGTGTTTTATTCCTGATAAACAGAGCTGGCTATATGATTAGTAGATGGCCCACTGTGCTAAGATTAGGGAACTTGATTACAAGCTTTCAGGCATCCTTGAGAATTTCCAGGAAAAGCTCACATACTAAATCATAACCCAGAGGCAACTCTCAGATAGGTCCTGGAACATTTCTGTTTTGAAATCTTGAGATAAGTCACAATTGCCTTTCTCATTGTTTTTTTAATTATATTTTCAAAGTTAATGTATAAACTAAGGGATCTCATTATGACATGGTTTCTGTTGTGTCCTTTACACACACACACACACACACACACACACACTGGTTTTCCTTTACACACACACACACACACACACACACTGGTTTTGTCCATTCCCCAAACCTGGCCCCTGACACTTCCCTCCTCCCTTTCCCTGACCAACTCCATCTTGCCTCCTCATCTCCATGGCACAAAGGATTTGGTACTAGGGTGTGGTTCTCTAAGACAATTCTACAAAATAACATAATTCAATGGCTTTTCAGAATCAGTGCAATTGTAAACAGGAGAAAAATAGTTGATACTCACATATATATGTTTTCCTTGTTCTAGGGGTTTTTAGTAGAATTTTCTTTTGTGGTGTGAAATCTTTTTTTCCCTGTAAAGTCTATTACCTTAGATGTATAATGAGACTGGCACAAGGAAGCAGAGACATGTCTATTTTTCTATCCAAAAATAAGCCTTGTGGGTATAATCCACTCCGTAAGTGTATCTGACGGCTATTTTTTAATCCACTTGTTACTGTGCTTATGTGACATTATGAAGTTTTGCTGTTCAGTTACTGTTGACCCTAGCAAGTCTCTCCAAATCACTGAACCTCAGTTTCCTGATTTATAGAATGTTCGAGAAAAACAACCACAAAACAACAAAAGGCCAGCAGGAGAGTGAGCTGGACACATTTATTAAATGCTCATAAAGCTTCGTGCAAAATATTAAATGTGGATAATCCCTTTTCTAGCAAGAGTCGCTTCGCTGTAAAATTGCATGGCTTGCTCTATTCTTTAGAAATGCTCATGTCCAGAGGCATTCTCTAAATCGGACGCCTTCTGTGGTAGCCTTCCCAGCTTCAACACGCAGTGTGAACCCCAATGACTGTCCTATTACTGCGGCATTTCTCCTCCAAGGTGAGGCCACCCGGACTACAGTGACAAAGGCCTAATAACTGCTGCTCTGAGAGAATTAATTTATGTTTTAGTAACATCAGTGGTTCCGGAAGGAGCTACGGATGGCAGGCACTGATCGTGTAAGAAGCTTCTTTGTTCTTTTTGAGTTGTCCTTTCTCCCATCATTCTTTTCGACCACTCCCTGGTGCTCCCTAGACTCACACAACCGAACACCACGCCCCCGCATTTCCTCTTGATAAAAATCCGTTAGCCCAACCTTGCTCTACATTTTCAGTCTGCCATTTGCTAACATATTACATGACCAGCTGAGCCACCAAGCTAGAATAAACACAGTGCACTTTAGCATACAGGGATATTTTGCAAGAGATATATTCTCAAGTCTTGGAAACTTCACTGTGTGTTACCATATTGTCTTCCTTCTGTTCCTTCTGTTTCTTAATTTCACACATTACTCCTTTCTTTGAAGAAATTTTCCTTCAATGTGTTAAGAAACTGAGTCATGTCCTAAATTCTTCCGAAAAACTCAAGAGAACGGGAGGCGGTGGTACTCGGCGAAGTGATCTTGTCTCCCAGTCAGTTAATCGATTTGGTCGCTGCACCTGAGTTAATACAGAGCAAATGGCTCCGAAAATTCTTGTTTCATGTACAAGTAAACGTTATCCCTGGATCCTTTCTCAGCTGCGAGCCACACTGTAGTCACACACCGATCATTTCAGAAGCACTAGGTTTCTTTCACGGAAAGTGGTTTTTGCAGACGCTCTGAAGCTGGAGGCATCTCAGCTGTGAGAGAACACCTTGTTCTTGGAGCCGTGGTGAGTGAGAGCCTCATCTGTGGGGAGATAACCTGTATGCACACTGTTCCGCCGCAGGAGTTGCAGAGAGATAGCCCTTTGTTCGGCAGCTCGCGCAACCAACACGGACTTCTCAGCCAGATCAAATGTTACCATCTATTTGTTTATCCTAGATTGGTTCATCTCAGCAAATTGTCTACTGTGCTGGCCTTTCGGGCTAATTCTGTCACTAAAACATTTTTCTTCAAGGACTGGAGCCTCTCCCTTCTCAGAAATAAGGAACTGAACTATAACTACAAACTGTTATTGAAGCGGTATTTTTTTTCACCTTCATAACTCCATTTCTTGGCTCCGTTCTGTGCTGTCCTGACATATGTTAATCAATGCGTTTGTTATCACACAGCTTGACTACTGCATTTCTCTGGTGGCTGGCTTATCATCATCTATAATTATTTCGACTCCAATTAATTCTGAACTTCTTTGCAGGGTTATTTACTGGCTTTAAGCAATAAGACAACATGAAACCTCTTTGATTTCTGAGCAGCTGGTCAACTCCAAATTGAATTCAGTGCCCAGCCCTCTGCCTGGGAGTCTATTTCAGTGACCCTTCTCACAACTAGTACTCATTGGCCTGTTTGATGAGGAAGGAAAACATTTCTAGAAAGATAAATATTCCCAAAATGATATTGTTTGGCTTTACTTGTTTTAGTTTTGAGTTTAGTTTGAGTTCAGATTACTTAGTATTAGACAGGTATTATATAGCCTGAGCTGGCCTCAAACCCTTTATTGCAGTAGAGGCTGACTTCAAGCTTCTGAGATCTTCCTGTTTCCACCACCCAAGTGCTGAGACCACAGGCATGTGGCACCCCTGAAGACTTTCTCCAAGAGAAAGATCGAAGGTAGTGTTTGAACAGATAAGAGGAGCAGAGGAACAGCAGAGTTGGAGGTGTGTCCATTGATAAGTATAAGAGGCTGTGCCATTCGCTCTGGGGACAGAGTGAAAGAAAAGCAACCGGTCCAGTGCAGGTGCTCTAACGCCCTCAAGTCTCTCATCATAATGGCAGTCATTGCCGGTAAACGTTGTTAACTCTTATAACATAGGTAGAGGGAGTCCCAGGGAGGGTAAGCAAAGGCTACTAGTGACAGCAGAGGGGTCAGAGGCACCAGCCAAACTGAGAGTCGGTCTTCTAGTTCATATAACTGGAAACTAGCTTAAAGGTTAGTAGATGAAAGTTGATGCAGTTTTACACTGGGGATGTAGTTCAGTGGTAGAGCGCTTGCTTTCGATACACAAGTTCCCAGGATCCAACAATTCATTAATAATAATAATGTTTAAATGTTCCAATATATAAGCAAGGGAGAATAATGAAGCTTAAATATACAAAAAAAAATCAGAATCAAGGACACAGAGTCAAGGCCAACATGAAAGACACTCACTAGCTAAGATACAAGAGTAAGATATGACAATGGAAACTCATACATCTTCTCTCCTCTCTTTAGAGAATTTATATTGTCTGTAGTAAATTCTCAACTGTTTCCTCATATTTTAAAAGCAGAAATGTGATGGTTGTGCTCTAGGGAAAACATACTATATTTATAGAAACGAGATAGCCCTGAGCTCATTCATATCCACGGTTCCACATGTAGGATGACCTTGCGCCTTACAGATTGTTGGGAGTAAAGGATGTTCAGTCTTGTTTTGTTTAATGGGGCAGGGACGCTTGTGGGTATATACACACATGCACCTGTGTGCACATGCATATCGTTGCCAAACCTCAACCTTAGTGTCCTTGATTTTTAGATGCTATCCACCTTGGGTTTGGTTTCATTTTGTCTCTGAGACATCGTCTCTTATTGTTTTAGAGCTAGCACAGTAGACTAGGCTGCCCAACCACTGAGACCAACAATCCATTGATCTCTACATCCCCAGTACTGGGGTTAAAAGCATACATCACTATATCTGGACTTTTTATATTTATATCTGGGAATTTAATCCAGGTCCTCATACTTGTGTAACAGCTACTTAACTTACACAGCTTTTACTATTTTTGTTGTATCATCTCAACCATAAGCATTCGGGGAGGGCAGGGAAGCTAAGTGATCTTGGGGCAGACTTATCTCTGAACACAACCACAGCAGAAATTTCTGACTTTAAGTGGCATCTGCACCGAGAAACACATGCTTTGGCAAAGATAAACAGTTGTGTGTGTGACAAATCAAGACACTTCCATCCTGACTCCCAGAAAATCAGCAGTAGCACATGCAGAGAATCAAGACTTTTTAGAAAGAGCTATTGAGGTAAGGACAATAAACTCTGAGTACAGTTTCTCTACCTTGGTGTGCTAAGCAAGCACCTTGATGTCTCTGGCACACCTTAACTTTCATCAATAAATAAGAAGCATCCTTCTCTGAACATACTGTTATAATGGTTTCAAGACTATTTGCAGTGGTTATAGGGCAAGGTGGTATAGGCCTGTAGTAATCTAACACAACAAGACCACATACATAGCTAGAAATCATCTACTTAGCAACCCTTTTTTGAAGGTGCAGAGCCAAAACAAAATGACTCAGTAGGTAAAGGTACTTGCCACCAAACCTAACGCCTAATTTGATTTCCCAGAACCCACATATTGTACAAAGAGAATCAATCAACCTCTAAAAGTTGCCCTTGAACCTTCACATATGTGCCATTGTACATGCACACGCACGCGCGCGCGCGCGCGCGCACACACACACACACACACACACACACACGCACAAATACTAAAATGTATATGTATGCATGTGCGTTTTCTTTAAACATAAAAGGAAGTGGGAAATATTTTGTTTAATCTAGTATACATAAAACCTATCATGAGGCCTGGAGAGAGAGATAAACAGTTAACAGTGCTTGTTGCTCTTGCAAAGGACCCAGGTCGTGTCCAAGAACCCACAAGGTGTCTTATAACTATCCAATTCACTACTGACATCTTCTTCTGACCCCCATGGGAACTCCTCTGGTATGCAGAAATGCATACAGGCCAAACTATCATACACACAAAAGAAATCTTAGTTGTTTTTATTCTGTCATGTTCACATGTGATAGCTGTTGAAAATAGCCAGGGAGGTATCCTGTGTTCATTTTCTGGTGTGTGTTTGCTCTATCCTGTAGATCTACATTCAGGCCTGTGCAATTTTCAGCACCCAGCAGCCATATGTAGCTGGTGTCATATTTTCTGGACGAGGAAGGTAGGTGTGTAGACCTTAAACTAAATCGTGTTCTCTTCACTTCCTCAGGTGCCAACAGCTTGCTAGTCAGCCTGCTGTTCCTCCTGCCATCTGCCCTTCAATCCTGCAGAACCCCAGCACATGCGGAAGAGGGTCTCCCAACCACTCTCCGGTACCCAGCTATATTGCATTCCCTCACTGCACTGTCCAGATTTAACTGAATTCGAAATTAACTGTACTTTATTTTTACACTGAAAGCCTTGTCTGAAAAACAAACACAGCAAGAAGACAGGTATTTTGGTAATGTCTCTTTAGCAACTTCTATATAGAGTGTTTTCGAAATAGCTATGCAATAAATTTTGATTACCCGGGAGATCTAGTTATATTAATATATTCCTCCAAATAAGGAAATACTTTGAAGAAGCCCAGCATAAGAGTACAGCACAGTCGCACAACTGATAGAAAATGATTAAGCTCTGTTGGTGGCCATTGATGCCTATGATTAATGTAGGTTTAATCATTAGCATACCATAAGAATTCAGATCTTCTGAGTTGTTTTCTCCCCCTCTACTGAAACAAATGATTTTTTTCCTCTGTTAGTGTTTTGAATCTTTCCAGTCAAAGAAATTTTTGAAAGGAATATATGTGGATGAAATGTCATAATGAAACACATCATTTTGTAAAATTTATTCATGTTAATGACTATGATGAATGTTAAATATTTTTAAATGGTGTGCAGCTGGAGATAGTGATGCTTTACACTTGTGATGCTAAAGCACAGAAGGCTGAGGCAGGAGGATTGCCTGAGCTACACAGTGAGTGCAGGGCCTGTGCTGCAAGGAGAGGCAGTGAGAGAAAAAAACAGGTCTATCTTTGTGTGGTGATTGTACCCTGTGTCTTCAGTATTTATAGCAAAAGATATAAACCTGGATGGATTGTACCCTGTGTCTTTAGTATGAAAAGCAAAAGATGTATACCTGAATGATAGGTTGCACCTCTTTCTCTAACTACTTTGAGCTGAGTTCCCTGAGAATTCATATATCTCTAGATCTCAGGTCTGTGGAGACATCAGAAGCCAGTGTGACTCCCATTAAAGGCAGATACTCTCAGGGGGGCTTCTGTCTGCAGGAGCTAAGCTCATTGATTAAATCCAACACTCCTCGGAGACAGACAGGTCTTTGAGGGGAGCACCAGAAGTTTGTGGGGAATGAAATTCTGTCTGATCTAGTTTTCCAATTTAGTAGAAAAAATGCAAAAACAAAACAAAATGAAAAAACAAACAACAGCAAAAACCACTGCCTTCTCAGAAGAGCTGCCTATCTTGTGTGGTTAGTTGGATTTTAAGAAAGATCAGGGTAAATAAGTCTTCTACCCTAAAACATGTTATCTAGACAATAGTGGTTATGCTGATGGATACAATGGAGCCAGACTCTAGCACCCTCCTTAGATGTCACCCACATCTCTCTGTCCCCGACTCACACATACAAACCCCATCACGTCACATCTACCCAACAACTATTGGCTAGGACACAGAAAACAAACATTTTTCTGAACAATGTACTTTGGGGCAGTACCTGGAAATATTGATCTAGTTAAATTCAGGAGAGGCTAATGAATTTCATTCCATCTGGCCTGCTAATGGGGGTCTTGCAGAGGCTGGACCACCTATTGATTAACCTGTTTAGTATCTTAAAGTCAGTGCCTCAACATGGATAACACCCACCCCACTCCCTACCCCAAAGAATAATGCCATTGTTTGTTTTACACACGCCAGGAAGAAATACTTGCTGATTCCCTGGGTGGCAAAGGTACAGCAAGGGTTCTCCCTCTTGCTCTCCTATAACAAGAAAGCCGGTCCTCCAGATGATAGGGTCCGCCCCTTCCTGCAGGTAACTGTCAGTCAGGGGGGGGTGTGAGGTATGATAATTCCATCTGTGCCCTTCGGACTGTCAGCAGCATTGTTCTACGCAGTGTGCTATGGCTTGTGAAAAACAACCAGAACGGATGATTTTGCGTAATTGCTCTGACAGAGACTGATTACTACAGTAACAACAGTCAGTTATAGTTAAGGAGTGGTCTCAGCATATGGTCTCCATTTGATGTAGGGAGATGAGTGGGGGTAGAGTAAGGGGAAAGCTTTATAATTTTGCAGATTGCTTTATGTTTTCTGATGGGTGAGTTTTCTTTTCCTTCACTCGATTTGGAAAATATCACCAACAGAACCATGAAGAAATCTAAATATTGCTACAGAGAGAGGAAGTCAGAGCATATTTAACTGCTATTAAGATAAGCCATGGAATGATTAGTGTCTGTAAGGCCGATAATTATTCATTGCCACACCATTTATTGTTCTGTGTATTGGGGTTTGTTTTTGAGTCCCCTCATCCAGCCATCGCCGTTGTAAACTGCGGCCTGTGAGCTGATTGCTCAAAGCCACTGCATCGGCTGTGAGAGAAGAATCAGAAATTTTCAGTGGCTTCCAGTCGAAGTTCTGTAACTTTTCACCCAGTAAAAATACCTTTAAAAATGATGCAATTTAAACATTTTTTTCTAAAATACCATATGTTCTGTATTCAATATACTGCAGCTTAATGGAAATATAATAAACACACACACACAAACTAATCACAGACACACACACAGATACACAGACACACACACACACCTATTCATGTATCTTAAACTTGAAAGGACCCTGGCTTGGTAGGTATAGGCACAAAATAAATAATAGATTTCATTCTACTTGAGCTTTTAAATTTTATACTATTCTTATTGTTAATTTTTCTTACAATATCTCAAGAAGTGGCCCATGAGATTATATATAGGGAAATGAATTTGCAAAGCTCCTTCAAGGATAATTGAAATGATAGTGATTTAAAAAAAAAATAAGTGGTAGTGTTCTCAATAAAATAATTAAATACCAGATAAATAGGAAAGTCTCAGGAATAAAAATTAGGGTAATAATTTAACACTGTGAAAAGTGAGCAGGGTAGAGCCCTTCTGAAGGACATTAATTACTTATGTGTGTGAGCTATTGTGGGGTGCACAATGGCTGATTCGTTTGCCAGCGTGGGTGTGCTGCCCCCAGTATTTTTAACACATTCCTTTGTAAAACTCTTCCATGATACCTTGAGAGCCAGAGGCATGATATTAAACCTACTTCTCATTGATATAAAAATTAGGGTTAAGCAAAATAGTTTTCAGCATATTGCTATTTAAGCAAGGGGAAATACTGAGCTACCGTATGCTCTGATACATTTGGCCTTGGTAAGAGTCAGAGAATTACCAACAGGGTTAGACGCCCTGCTTTAATGTCCAAATGAAGACTCAAGGAGAGCTGTGACGGAGCTGCTCACAGCACTTGGCCTCAGTTCTTTCCTTCTTCTTTTTAAAAATTAGTTTATTCTCTCATATATGACATCCACTCAAGAGTTTTCCCTTTCCTCCTCTCCTGTCAGTCTTCTCCTCCATATCCCTTGGGAAAAGGGCAGGCCTCTCAGGGATATCAACCAAACATGGCATATCAAGTTGCAATAGAACTAGGCATCTCCCCTCACATAAAGACTGGATGAGGCAACCCAGTATGAGGACAAGAGTCCCAAAAGTCAACACCCGATCCCATTGTTAGGAGTCTCATAAGTCAGACAACTGGAACATATGTAGAGAGTGTCTAGAGTAGACGCATCCAGGCTCCCTAATTGTCGATTCAGTCTCAGTGAGCCCCTGTGAATCCAGGTTTGCTGATTCTGTAGGTTTTGTTATGGTGTCCTTGGCCCCTCTAGCTCCTACAATCCTTCCTCCCCTTCTTTTGCAGGATTCACTGTGTTTGGCCTAATGTCTGACAGTGGTTCTCTGCATCTGTTTCCATCAGTTTCTAGATAGAGGCACTCTGCTGCTGTGTATGCCAGGCTCAGAAAGACAAACAGAAGTTATTTTCATGCACTTAGAAATTTGACTCTCGGGACCGTCGCAGGTAGAACATTGCAGAGCCTTTTTCTTACTGATTTGGGTCATGACATGCTGCTGAAGAAATCTAAGTCTCATTGCTTGCTGACCTTCCCACTGTTTCAAGCCATCCATACTAAGTAAGATTCTCTACTGGGAAACCTGGCAATTATTCAGGAACACTGTGGAAAATGGTCCTGAATAGCACAGTGGCTTCAAATTTTTTAGTTTCTAAAAAATCGTTATTCTTGAGTTTGCTTACCAAGCGCCAAACATGTCTGCTTCAAATAGCTGTTTACACCTTTACTTGAATAAGCAAGTTGGTCATAATTAATTCAAATTAAAATGTCTTCTCTCTCGACTCTGAATATTTTTTTAGCTGTGATATGACACTGTTTTTTTAATCTAATGGAAAATTACTTAATAAAAGATGAACTAAACATATTCATATTATGAACTGGCTGGATTTAAAATTTGACGTTTTGTTGGGGTACTGAAGCAAGTTGTACAACTCCAATCTTATAGCTTATTTTTAAATGGGAAAAAAAACCCTGTTAACATTTTGAAAGTAAAATTTTGTCATAATTTGTTTTTTCATTTCCTGTCTTCTCGTAACTGGACAAAATGAGAATTGTGTTACTCGGCCCATGTATTGTAATCTCATCAAGACCTTAAACACCCGTCTACGTTTACAGAACATACTTAGGAATTTAAATCATTCTAGAATTCTTCCAATTCTGCCTTTGCTTACAAATTTCTTCAGGTTTTAAAACTATTACTTGTACTGTTGTTTTTATATACAATAAATCATAGTGACATACAATAAGTGTCTCATGTGTTTTTCTAAGAGATTTATAATTTTTTCCTCTGGCATGTAGGACTTATTTTGAATTAACTTCGTCTATGGTGCAACTTCATCTTTTTGCAACTAAATATACCCTTTTCCTAACACCCTTTCTTAAAAAGACTGTCCTTATATGGTGGCAGTATGAATGGTGATGTAAACACACACACACACACACACACATACACACACACGTGTGTATGTATGTATATATATATATATATATATATATATATATATATACAGTTCTTTATCCCCCAGTCTTACTAAAATTTCTTAACAGAGATGATAGCTAACTTTCCCAGAAAGAAGTTTCCAGTATGTTTAAAGCTTACCCTTCAAATAATTATATCATTGCTGCATCTCTACTTTCTGTTGATTGAAACAAACCCAGTGAACATCTCTGAATTGAGAGATGAGGGACAAGCGTCATCCTTGATGGGAGGAATGGTTTCTGGAGAGAGAGAGAGAGAGAGAGAGAGAGAGAGAGAGAGAGAGAGAGAGAGAACTTGATGGCAGCCATCTTTAACAACTATCTCCTTAAAAAAGTGTCTACTTGTCAAAGGTGATTAAGCACTACAGACAGAAACAAAAGCCATTGGTTGTTGTTGTGGAGGATGGTGAAGTTCAGAAATGCCTATATAGCAGAGACAATTTGGATCTAAGGCATTATCCATATATATATATATATATATATATATATATATATATATATATATGGCTTATATAGACCAGGCTAGCCTGAGATTCACAAAGACCCACTTGCTTCACTCTCTCAACTGCTTTTGGCACACAGTCACATTTCCACACTGGAAACTGTTTTTGATAAATATTTTACTCTCACCTTTACAAGTATTTATACTTTTTGAAGTGTAAATGCTTATCTCTGCTAAAGGAGCTAGGACAAAAACACTGCTTTTAACATTACAAAAAAAATAGGTTTAGGTTAGGCCTTTTGAAAGAATATTCTGTTTCCAAGCAGCTGAAGAGCTAGTACAAGCAATGTTTTTCTTTTGGACTCTTAAGATCAGCATCCAAAGAAAGTTTATCATGTTGTGAGATGCATTACTCTCTAAGATCATTCATTGCAAGCAGTGATAATAGCAGAATCCATTTGTTTCACAACAACACAATTGTCTTTGCTCTGCTCTCGGGGCTCGAACGTGTCAGCATTAAAGCATTGCTGTTCTGGCTTGGGCATTTCAGTGGTGCCATAGAACCTTCTTTCAAGTCAGAGTTGCCATTTCTAAATATATTAATGAGTAAATTGTTTTAAGGTTAACCTCTGGAACAATTTTTGATGCTTTCCCTGACCAAGGAAGCACTACGACAGGATAATTGCCACCAGGCATATGTGAGTTTAAAACCCTGTTTCTACTGGTTACCCAGCATATGGCCTTTAACAGTGCATTTAACAATAAGTCATTGTCTGTTCATTTCTAGAATAGGAATGAGCTCATCTACCACATAGGGATGTGGAAAGGATGAAATATTAATAGATGCATGAATTTCTAGACTCAGGCATGTGATGGGACAGAGCACTCAGCTCTTACTTTGAAATTTCTAAGTTGTTCTGAGTAAATGGCCTATTTTTAACTGGTTTGCTTATCAAATATATGGATGTTAAATGCTGTTTTAATACTTTTAAGCCTCAGTAAGGTGGATTTTATTAATTTTATTTTTTATTAGACTCAACATGTCCATGGATCATTAATCTTATAAAAATGATCCTTGAAAGGAAATTTAATAGACAAATATATTTAGGAGATACTATACATTTCAATTCCCTTACAAAACTTACAATATTAGTGAAGGCTCTGACATACTAGGAAAAAAATTTAAAGTCTTTATTTTATTTAATTTAGCATGTCTCAAATATTGAGAATATATAAATGCATAATTGTCCAAACTAACCATGAAATCAACACCAGACTACTATGTAGTCTGCACACATTGATGTTTTTCACTTCATAAACAAAACAGCAATATTTAAAGGAATTACTCATCCCTCACAACTTTAACTTAATAACCATTTGCCTTATATATTTTTAAAAGTTCATCACAATTCTAGGTCTCTATTTAGATCACTTGTATATGTATTGTCCAAACATGCTTTAATTCATGATGTAATGGTGTTCACCTTTAGTTACATGGTCCAAAGCTTTGATAACTCAGTTTTCCAATCTCTATGGTCCACTCAGCCTCCTTACACCTGCTCTGAGAGTCCCTTATCCACTGGTTCCTGGTATTTTCCAAATAAAGTGAAAAAAGCAGTATTTCTAAAAGAATCAGTACCAAACTTGACTTTATTCTCTAGGTGGATTCTGCAAATTGTGCCCAGAAGGTGCCTCACCTGGAGGCAGAACGGACAGATGAAGAGAGGAAGCGAGGACGGGAAAGAGAGAAAGAGGGATCATGGTAGACAGAAGGTGGAGAAGACCAGCCCATGGGCTCACAGCTGTTCCTAAGGAATCCTAAGAATTCAGAATAACTTACCCACATGCCATTTGAACTGAGAACCAAACAAATCCTGTCACGTAAAGAGTAAAGACAGTGACTAAAGAATAAAAAGGTTCAGATTAGGAGGTTATTTGTTTACCAGGGCCAATGTCTTAACACAGTTCCTGCACCAAAGCAGAACTTTTAAATGTATCACTTACACTAGAGGTCCCATCATCCATGGATTATAAGACACATGCCTCTATCTCCAAAATACCTTTGTCCAGCAATCAAAAGCAAACAACAAAGAAAAGAAACATTTTCAGTGGGTGTTTCCTATACTCAGATGCCCAGGGACAATTTTGCATCTTGCTTTCAGCACTATCCAGGCTGTTCTAGATAGAGCACCGACACTACAGGGCAAGTGCCTTAACAGGGAGTCTCAAATTTTTCGACAATTTGCTCCTAGGAGCAAACAAACTTTCTTTTCAGTGACAGAAGACATCAGTGTTAAGGAAATATTTGGGTGAAGTGTTTCACCCATTTGGCTATATAAAAATAGCTACCCACAACTGCACCCGTCAATTTATGCTTTGGGAGACGTTTATCTGACACAGGTTAAGTCAGAGGAAGTCAGGGAGAGAAAGGACATAAATTTTAATGGCAAATACAGACTGCACATCATCTTGTTGAGATTTTTCTCATAAGAATAGCAATTTTCAAGCGCTACAGTCGCCCCCTTTACAGGGAAAAAAAAAGACATATACTTTGCAAACTTTGCATGTTAATTTTACAATCTTTCTCAGGCATGAAGCAAAATCTACATTGGAGTGTCATTTAAGACAGCAAGAAGGGACAGTAACAGAGAGATTCTTATCATTCCAACTTCTATTCGAAAGGTTTCGTTTCTAGAGCATTATCTTCCTCCCCAAATAACAAGACAGTACAAAATATTTTAAAATAGTACAACTTAGCAAATAGAGAGTAGCAAAAGGAATGCAGCTGAGAATTCTGTGACCCAAAAGGTGGCAGAGAGTGACAGAAAAATCATACACAGTGTATTAGTTATGAGTTAAGCCCCCTTAACTGATTTATTTTGCCACCTTTTTGTTCAAGTAACCTATTTAAAAATGCATCCTTACACGGAGCACCCCTATTATTAATAGTCAACGCACAGTTCAACCTGTCAAGTTTTCCCAGCCTCACTTTTGCAACATTTTTTTTTTTTAGGAAAAAAAAAATTTAAAAAGCAAAGGCATTTCGTAGGGCACCCGCTGCCAGACACCCAGCATTTATCTTATCTCACTTGATGACTTTCCTTTTATCCTGAAATGATTTGACAATGACTCTATGATTTCCTGTACAAATTACCCTTTGAAAGTGGCAGTGGCGCTTGGCAGCGATCTTCACTTAATTACTGAGTGGATTATTAGCATACGGCTCCCCCCCCTCTTCATTTCTTTATATCTTCTAGATTGCGTTGACAGTTCCCTTTCATTGCCTGCTTTAACTCACTGAATACTAAACATTATGCAGATTGCAGCTGAGAAGTGCCCAGGCTACTCCAAAGCCCTAGTCTGTACCAAGACCTTTTTGATGGAAAGTAATTTACAGGTCAGAAATCAATAGAGAGTCTGGGAAGTGCATCTGTGGGTTCTCAGGATTTAGATTGGGGTTGAGGTGGATCAGAGCACTAATGTTCAAAAGTGAATATCCCTTCTCAATTTTTCCATTTAAAAAAAAACCTACAATAAAACAATTAGTTTTGTTCCTTCCTTTAATAGCCTCCCTCCGTCTTTAAATAGTCTAAGATAGTGAGTGAGCTTCTATTTTCTTTTCAGATCCTTATGCTGCCACCCAGGTTGATGGGAGGGGCTTAAGGAGTCCCTGTTTTCAGTCCCTCTTCAGTCCCTCGAGCTAGGGGGCTGGTAAGCCGACCTCCGTGGTGGTCTGTGCCACAGGAGTGTGGTCATATGCTGGGGTAAAACAAATGTGAGTGATAAATTGCAAGGATCTCTCCAGCACGCTCAGAAGGAGCCTTCTTTCTCGTCTGTCTTGGCTCCCATCTATTGGCAGAAATTTGCACATATGTCAGACATTCTCTCTCCAGATCTTTATGCTTTCCTCCCCCCAACCGCATGCAAAAGCATCCTCCACATTTCCTAGGCTGTAGTAGGGACATGAGCCCCCTTCCCATCTCAACCTTATGGTATGGTTTAGAGTGGGTTTTTTTTTTTTCTATCTCTCTTTGGGAGGAGAATACAATACATGAGTAATTTCAGGGCTTGGTAGAAGTGACACCAAAGCTATAGGAGTCAGCACGGTGGGGGAGAACAGCTGGGTGCTGACTATGTCATCTCCATTCCAGGACTATCAACCACCAGCTTTATTCTTCTCGTGTTACATCTGCTATGAAATTTGGGTCTTCCAGGTGGCAG
This sequence comes from Apodemus sylvaticus, assembly GCF_947179515.1. NCBI lineage: Eukaryota > Metazoa > Chordata > Mammalia > Rodentia > Muridae > Apodemus > Apodemus sylvaticus. The sequence goes on from NC_067474.1 coordinate 27,328,586, forward strand.
CCCAACATGCTGTCCAGTGCGATCAGGCCATTTAAATGCTTTGAGCTAATGCTGCAGATCCATTTTCTAAACAAGTTAGCAGATACCATATGCAGCAATTAAAGTTTTATTGAGTGGTGCCTGCTTACCATACTGAATTTGGATTGGCTACCATCTGTCGGAAAGACTGTGGTACCATCCCCATTGCTTGAGAGAGCATTTGTAAGGAGAGAAGAATTTTCTCAACTTCAGAAGAAGCTACTCGGATTTTTTTTTTTAACACGCAAACCCACAAAAGTAGAATTTGCTCAAATCAAAAGAACAAGACCACTAGATGTTAGCACAGAATGGGCTATTAAACATCATAGCCAGGAGCATGGAGTCTTGTAACATCTGCCCTGATTATTGTTAATATATAGTTCCCTCCAAAATTCACAGAGACACCTTCCATGGACAACACAATTAAACCAAATTAGAACTAGGCAAAAATATAAGCACTGTTTCTGTTAAAATTAATATAGGATCATTCTTATTTAATAATAATAATAATAAGTATCTAAAACTCTGCTGACTGAAGGTAGAGAATGATAAACATATGTAATATCAATGGTCTGGACAAACAAGTTTGAAGAAAGCATATGTAAATAATGTTTAAATACTCAAAGTGTGATGTATACTAATATGTTATTAATACATGAGGGCTTCTCAGACATGGTCATCTCTTTACCTTTGGCATTTATGAAGGATCAATGGGAAAGGAACATTATACAGTGGTTCTCAACCTTCTAATGCCATGACCTTTTAATATAGTTCCTCATGTTGTTGGTGATCCCCAACCATAAAATTACTTTTGTTGCTACTTCACAATTATAATTTTACTCCTGTTATGGATTTTGAGGTAAATGAATATGAGTGTTCTCCAATGACATTTGGGTGTTGCAACCCACAGGCTGAGAAGCACTGATTTACAGTGAAACTCAAAACCTAAAAAGTTTCAGAAGTTTCTGGACAATCATGTGGGTTTGTAGAAGTATGAAAGAAGACCGACCCATCATTAGTAGCATAGAACATGCTGGTATTGCACACATCTCTTTCTTTAAGAGAACAAGGCATGTGATCTTGCTCCTTTTAGGCCTAATTTAAGAATTTCTAGGCTAAATGTTTGACTTTCGAGAACATTTAGAATAAGACATCCACTCAGTTTCATTCTGTTGGCTCCCTCAGAATCTCCAGCTGCGTTCACTGGGGTTTTCTTACTCGTTAAGTATTTGGGGGCAGTGAGAAATTCATGTCAATAACAAGTCCACAGGATGTAAAATCAAGGTCAGGAAACCTGTGTCTTACCTCAGAACTATTCCTTGGTGGCTAGCAAGGACACTCATCTATGCAACTCCTTTCTGACCCCTCCTCCAAGCAGGGATTTCTCTGGCTTCTACTTACACAAGTCTTGTCCGTGCAATCAAGGCTGGTGTGGATTTGTGTGAAACAGTCATGTTATGAGCAGAAAACACCGCAATCATTTACTACCCGGGCACATACAATTTATCTGCCTCATCCCCTTAAGCCTTGGGAGGAAGAAGCCGAATACTCTTTGGTCCCTTGTTCTCTGCAGTTGACCAGCTGTGGGTCTCTGTGTTAATTACCATCTACTGCAAAAAGAAGACTCACTGATGAAGTTGAGAGATTTACTTCTCTGTATGTATAGCAATAAGGCATGAGGAGTTTAATACTCTCTCTATTTAGAAGACTCGTAGTAGGGCCTGTGAACTACTCAGCCATGGGATCTCAATCTCATTAGTCATAAGAGGCAAGAGTTTCATCTTGAGGGAAAGTAGTGAGTTCATGTGATTGACTGTACCAGTGACCATACCTTGCCAGGTCAGTTGCAATTATAGGTCACATGCTCCACAGCTGGATAAGACTGTTGATAACTTTACACCCTCAGTAGTACCTATAGCACCTTCCAGTACTATGGCTAGCCTGTAACAAGGAAGCTTCTAGATAAATACCAGCTGGATTTCTCCACATTCTATGACTCAAGTATGGGTCATAAAAGCTACGGATGTAACTCCCTATTCTCAAAATAAAAGAAAGTTTATGTCAAACTGGAAACCATGTACATTGTGAACTGCCTAGGATTAGACATATGAAGCCTTCATTTATTTACCCAGTCTTAACTGAGTACTTACTGGGGACTGGACAGTGTCGTGGACCTGGTAGGTTAGATTCAGAATAACAGTTGGTACCAAGCAATTATGAGAATATACACATTTTCTCCCCTCAGTCTATCACTACCACAGTCATATTTATAAAGGGAGTTGAGTAACCAACTTTGCATTCATCCAGCATGTCTTTCAGACTCTCAGGTTGATTTATGTTTACTGGTTAAGGTATTAGAATATCCCTGCTTAAAGAATGTTGTGAAAGGACACTTGCTCAACTATGTTCATAGCAGCTTTATTCCCAATAGCCAGAAACTGGGAACTATTCAGATGTGCCTCAACTGAAGAACAGATGAGGAAAATGTGCTTCAGTTGCACAGCAGAGTACTAATCAGCTATTAAAAACAAGGACATCATGAAATTTGCAGACAAATGGATGGAATTAGAAATTATAATCATCAGGGAGGGTAACACAGACCCAAAAGGACATAAACGATATATACTCACAGACGAGTGGATATTAGCCATAAAGTATAGGAACCTCATGCTACAGCCCATAGACCCAAAGAAGCTAAATAATGAGGGTCCAAGGTAGGATGCATGGATATCACACAGAAGGGGAAATAAAAACGTCATCAGAGGTGTATGGAGGCCGGGAACATGGTCGGAGGGGGCATGGGGAGAGACATGGAATATGCCTAGTCCTGCAATGATTTGGTGTGCCAGTGTGGGTTGGTAGCCAGTGGGCCTCCCCCCTCTCAGAGGGAAGGAGGATGGGGTGGGGGAGGGGCTGTGCAAGGAGGGAACTGGAATTAGGGTGGTGATCAGGATGTAAAATAAACAAATGATTAAATTAATGGAAAGAAGAATGTGGTGAAATATATGGACTTCTTGCTCTTATGTAAATGGTCAATGAAATACACACACACACACACATATATATATATGTTAGGAATTATTCTAGAGATGTCATATGCATCATCTCACTTAATATTATATGACAAACATCAACATTCTTTCCCAAGTGAGCAGAAGCACAGAAAACTCAAGCTGATTTCCCTTTTTAAGAGAAGAATAGAAGGTAGAATGATGAGCTGGCATGGGCAAAGCTCTGGGTTTAGTCTCCAAAATGAGACAGAGAGAAGGGAGAACTGGGAAGATGGGGGCAGCAAGCAGAACACTGGACAGCTTTTGAAATAGTTTTCAAGGTAGCAGGTCTATCATTAACATATGCCATTTTTTTTCTCCAATAAAACTGACACATTTCTCATCAATGCCATTGGAATTATAGACACATTAGTACCAGGAAGTTCTTTCCAAAGAATCAAAATGCCTGATGAAGATACTTTGGCTTAATTAAAGCGTTTTCTTTTTCCTGGCTGAAAGGTCAGTAGAATCAGCCAGGAATGGTAGTTTTAATTATTTATTGATGCCAAGATGCACGTCCTTCATGCGCAGTCATTCTCTCATTTCCTTCACTGCAGACACCTGTGGGCATGTTCTTTACGCTGAGACAGGAGGTGAGGAAGGCCCAGGTGCTGCTGTTTTGTTTCCACAGTAATTTCCATGTCTCAGAATATTTTCTCCTCACTTCTCCTGTTCCAAGCTCTCATCACCAAGGCACTTGTGTCTACGTTGACTAAAAGTGTGCATATATACTATAGCAGATTAGACAATTTGTAACAAGATGTACCATCAAGGTCAAACCAGTGATTAGTATTAGCTGCAGAGCTTGCTGGAGACCCTTGCTTGTGGTAGCCTCATTTTTCTGAGATGGCCCATTACTCGGATAGGTAAGTCTACAGAATGATCAATGTACCACATACCTCCTTCCATGGACTGGTCTCATGGAGCAAAAATCCGGTCATTTGGTTCATGCTCTAGTTTCTACATAGCTCAAGTTCTTTATTTTGGCTCTTTCTCTGTCTGCTAGGATCTCAAGAGTTAGAAAGTTCATCGATAATGTAGTGTGGCTACCAGAGCAATCTTCTGAGGCTGAAAACAATCTGAGGATAATAGATACCTTGTCTTGTTTTATTCTGTCAGCTAAAGCCACTGAGCACTGCATGCTTTGTCAAAAGGGCTCTTTGGGGCAAGGACACAGAAAAGAAATATTTAGCCTTTACCATCTACGTACATATATGGGTTTCTGAAAATTCACTTTGATAATGCACATTCTCCTGAAGTCACACTAGCTATGAAAAAAATGTGACACTCAGTAACAAAAGGAACATCCTTTGACCCTTTGGAAGGGTCAGATTCTTCTAGGTAACCACTGTAACTCAAAGGGAGACATTGGTACAATGTCAAGAGCCTTCCAAATCCTAGATATGAAGGAGGAAGATGTCTTTGGGTTCCTAGTAGTGGTACACTCTGGGAACAACACTGTTTTCTACATGTAACTGTGTACCCACAAAAGGAAAAGTGATAATCCTATAGTCCAGATCTGAAGAGGACCTGAGGGAGGCTTCTGTGAGCAGTTGGCAATTGTTGATAGGCTTGCTGCTCAACAGAACCCTTCCAAGCGCTACCTATTTCGCTCCTGTGACCTTCAGTACCCGGATGCAGGGAGCACCCCTGAAGCTGCCTCCTTTGGTAGTAACTACCACAATGTTTCTCACAAAAGCACCAACCTGCCTTCATTGCTCTGTGTCACACTGATTCTTCTCTATGTTGTGTGGCTATTGCCATGTTACACGGAAAAAGAGTCCACTCAATGGCTCTGATATGGTATGTGCTGGCACGAGAAGTTCTACACATATGCCGTTCACTCTCTGACAACACCTATGGGGTGCTCTTGTCTGGCCTCTGCTATAGAGACCCTGAGCATATTGAGAAGGAAGTAGGAATGGCTGTTTAAAAGGCCATGAAAAAGGACTGCACCAGATCCTGCGTTCACTTCTGCCTTCATGGGATAGCAGACTGCTCTAACTGCATGCAAGGACCTTAAGCAATGGATGGAACTAGAAAGTGTCATCCTGAGTGAGGTAACCCAATCACAAAAAAATATGGTATGCACTCACTAATAAGAGGATGTTATCCCAAAAGCTCCAAATAAATAAGTTTCAATTCACCCAGCACAGGAAGCTCAAGAAGGAGGACTTAAGTGAGGATGCTTTGGTTACTCTGAGAAAGGGAACAAAATACTCACAGAAGCAATATGTGGAACAGAGACTGAAGTAAAGGCCACCCAGAGACTGCCATACCTGGAGATTCACCCTATAAACAGTCATCAAACCCGACACTACCATGGTCGATAAGAAGTATATACCAAAAATAGCATGCCATGGTTGTCTCTGGAGGAACCCTGTCAGAGCCTTACAAATACAGAGGCAGATGCTAGCAGTCAACCATTGGACTGGGCGTGAGGTCCCCAATGGAGGACCTGGAGGGTGATCCGGAGGAGATGAAGGAGTTTACAGCCCCATGGGAAGAACAGTGATTTCGGCCACCCAGATGCCCCAGGACTCCCAGAGACTAAACCATCAACCAAGGGGTACACATGGGTCCAGCCAAAAATGTGGCCGAGGAATGCCTTGTTGGGCATCAGTGGGAGGAGTGGTCCTTGGTCAGGTAAAGGCTCAATAGATGGCCCAACAAAGGGAAATGGGGGGGTAGGAATGGGTTAGGTGGAGGGGCATATAAGTGGAGGCAGGGGGTGGGAGCAGGGGTGTGGGTCTTTGGGGAGGGGGAAATCAGGAAAGGTCTTACCATTGTCAATGTAAATGAAGATGATATTTAATAAAAAATAAATAAAAAGAAAAAAATAAAGATTACAGTGCTCGGCGGGCCACAGAGGAATCATCTACAACTCCTAATGTGCAGGCTCCTGAATGGAGCAAGCATCTAGGTGGCTTCAGCTTTTGTTCCATGGACACTTAAACAAAGCAGAAGCAAGATAAAGGAAGAATAAATACCAGTTTTCTAAAAACTGAAAACAAAATAAAATAAAACTCGTCTGGAATGGTCTCGCCAAAGTATAATGACTCACATTCCAAACTTGAGTGTTTAGAGACGCCAGGCATTTTTTTCCCCAATGAGCCCAGGACACCAGTCTTCAGCCAGAAATACATTCATCCCTTGGCTTCTGCATTCAGGCTTGGTTACTGGCTACAAATAGCTCTCTTTTAATCTGTTGTCAATATGAATCCTGCCCTGGTCCTTATTATTTTGCTTTCCTTGCTGTAGTTTTAGTTCACTTTAAATGCAATTTTATAATGTTCCAACAATTGGTACTATCCTAAACAATTGTTTTAGACACAGCAAAACAACTCACAATCAAAACCCTTAAATGTGCTCACTGAATGAACTCCATCATCCATGATACCAGGCCTGCCTGGCGTTAGTGGTTGTGTAGGCTCTGTCAGTCCCTTCCTTTTCCAACTAGAGTTGCAGTTTCGTCCTAGCTATAACTCTCTCCTTCACTCTGACTAACTCCCTATGAGTCATGATAAAATAAACATGAGTCGAACCTGAGTCTGGAATAGCTTACTCACTCACTCACAGCCACCAGCAAGGTTTGGAAGGACAGTGCCTGTGTCTATGTCTCTGTGAGGAGGGCGCACAGGGGTTACTGACAAGCATACACTATGCTCTCACCCTCTCCAGGTGGAGTCAGGTAACAAACAGGCCCGTCTTCCTGTACAATGACCTTCCAAATGAATATCTAGGAAATGGATGAAAAGTGGTCGTGGTTTCTTATTCATCTGTCACTCCCTTCAGTTTCACCTAAATTCTTCTACTATTCCATCTACGAATTCCCTGTGATTCTTTACATAGGTCATCTTTATGAATTCAGATCACACTTGATCATAGGAAACATTAAAGAAAAAGAAAAGATAGAAAAACCTTTCCCAAGAACAATTCTCTGGCCTGGGTAAGGCATGAATTCCCCTGTAGAACTGCCAAAGTATTCTGTACTTCAGTTCCACCCTGCGTGCCATTTTCTCTCCCTTGATTTATTCCTCCTAGAAATCATTTGAAAATGTTGGAATGAGTCCAAACTAACCTTTCCCCACCATTTTCTACACCCAGCGAAGGACAATAGGACCCTTGTGGTAATAAATGCAACCTGTGGTATAATGGAACCTCCATGAGTCCTCTCTCTGTTTGTCTACCCAGTCTTAACTCCTATCATGGAAAGATACTCTTCATTCATTTTTCCAAATTACAGGTTTCTTTGCCTTCATGAATTTTATTCTGGTCTGATTAACTCTACTTCCAGAACACTGTTGATGTGAATGTGTCTCCAAGCCACACAGCTGCTGTCAGGGTGAAAACTCACCTACTTCCCTGATTCGATTTTCCTAGAGCATGAGTGTCTTACCTCAAATATCCCTTGTGCATTTGTCTTTATTTCTATCGTATTTGTGACTAACATCCATTACTGCCTGGAAGGTAGCACCTCACAAATATTTCTCAGGGTCACCCTGCAGTCAGCCAGTCTCATTTTGGACAACTCATGTGTCTTAGTTAGGGTTTTACTTCTCTGAGCAGAAACCATGACCAAAGCAAGTCTTTTGTTTTACATGTGCTTTTCTTTTTTTTTTTTATTTTTTATTTTTTTATTCGATATATTTTTTATTTACATTTCAAATGATTTCCCCTTTTCTGGCCCCCCCACTCCCTCAAAGTCCCATAAGCCCTCTTCCCTCCCCCAGTTCTCCTATCCACCCCTTCCCACTTCCCTATTCTGGTTTTGCCCTATACTGCTACACTGAGTCTTTCCAGAACCAGGGCACTCCTCTGTTCTTCTTGTACATTATTTGATGTGTGGATTATGTTTTGGGTATTCCAATTTTCTAGGCTAATATCCACTTATTAGTGAGTGCATACCATGATTAATGTTTTGAGACTGGGTTACCTCACTTAGTATGATGTTCTCCAGCTCCATCCATTTGTCTAAGAATTTCATGAATTCATTGTTTCTAATGGCTGACTAGTACTCCATTGTGTATATATACCACATTTTTTGTATCCATTCCTCCGTTGAGGGATACCTGGGTTCTTTCCAGCTTCTGGCTATTATAAATAGGGCTGCTATGAACATAGTGGAGCACGTATCCTTATTACCTGCTGGGGAATCCTCTGGGTATATGCCCAGGAGTGGTATAGCAGGATCCTCCAGAAGTGAGGTGCCCAGTTTTCTGAGGAACCGCCAGACTGATTTCCAGAGTGGTTGTATCAATTTGCAACCCCATCAGCAGTAGAGGAGTATTCCTCTTTCTCCACACCCTCTCCAACACCTGCTGTCTCCTGAGTTTTAATCTTAGCCATTCTAACTGGTGTAATGTGAAATCTCAGGGTTGTTTTGATTTGCATTTCCCTAATGACTAATGAAGTTGAGCATTTTTTAAGATGCTTCTCAGCCATCTGAAGTTCTTCAGGTGAAAATTCTTTGTTTAGCTCTATACCCCATTTTTAATAGGGTTATTTGGCTTTCTGGGGTCTAACTTGTTGAGTTCTTTGTATATATTAGATATTAGCCCTCTATCTGATGTAGGGTTGGTGAAGATCTTTTCCCAATTTGTTGGTTGCCAAGGAAAGTCTTATAAGGAAAATATTTAATTGGGGCTGGCTTACAGGTTCATAGGCTCAGTCCATTATCAAGCTGGAAGGAAATATGTCAGTGCCCAAGCAAACACGGCTCTGGAGGAGCAGTGAGTTCCACCTCTTGTTGTGAAGGCACCTAGGACAAGAGTCTTAAAGCCTATTCCTACAGTGACACACTTCCTCCAACAAGGCCACACCTCCAAATAGTGCCACTCGGGATTTGGCCATTGGCCAAGGATATTCAAACTGCCAAACCATGTGTCCTAAGAACTCAGGACAGCTGGCCTGCTGTCCTGTCTTCAAATGTTTTCCTCTTTCAGAGGCTTCCTATTTACCTTCCTGAGATTTGTCAGTCATTTCTCTAGGCCAGGTTAAAATATCACTCTTTCAGGAAATGTTCCCTGATCATTTATGATAATATATAATAATATATTTAATTATATTAAACATAATATAATAATGATATAATATATATTTCCCTCCTTTATGAACACTTTTTCTCCTCATACTCTATGGCTCTATTGTCCATTTGTAAGGCAAATGGAGTTACACAAAAATAAGGCTGCCAGGCCTTCTTAGCAGTGGCAATTTTAATCAAAGTACACATGGTTAGAGACTTGGCAATGGGATTGGTATTATGTGTCCAATATTTAAGATCCACAGCACAGTGAGCTGTCTATTTTGATCAGAATTATGTTTTTTGTAGACAGCTATCTGCTCAGGTGCCAAGGTGTTCTTCCTGGGAAGTGGAGCTATTTAATAGTGAGTCAGAGAAGTTTGGGTGTTCTCTGGCAGAGGTAAAATTGCAAAGCATCATTTGCTATTGCTAACCCACAAGTCACAAGCTTTCCATAGAGAAATTACGATTTCTTTGTATTGGAGTTTAGGATTCTGCTTTTTAGGCTCAGACAGTAGACACCAGTTGATGATGCCAGTACTACTTAGCGCACTGGAATAATACAGAACCTGTATGTGTGCCAGATACTGTGTGAGATCTATAATTGCCATAGGAACACTGTCCAGATGTGCGCTCTTTACTTCAATCTTACAATTATGGAACTAAGACTAAATCCATCTTCCTAGCAAGTATCAAAGAGTGAATTACAGATGTGACTAACTCCAAAGCCATGTCCAGGCATACCACTGTGCCACTTGCCTGACCCAAGAACTGTCAGCTCAAATTTACTTATCCCTGGGGATGAATATCTCCAAACACCTTTGTCTTCATGGCAGAGACCCAGTGACACGAGGAGAAGTCAGTGTAATTGTGTTGCACTACTTACAATGTTAAACCAGGCGCACACCAGACCCGGAGACACTTTGTCATCGTAGTGTGTGGTGTGTGTGTGTGTGTGTGTGTGTGTGTGTGTGTGTGTGTGTGTGTGTGTGAGGGCTGAAAGGTGGGGATGGGGGGGGACTATTTGAAACAATTTCAATTTTATTTAACCATGTCATTCTTTGTATTGCCTCAGATAATGAGAGTTTACAGCCGCCTGATCATTTTGGTGTTATTAGTTAGATAGGGAACAATTCCAACCAGTAATCTCCATTTTTAATTGATTTGGGAGCATGAGGAGTATTTCATGGCTCTCCATTTTATTATGGAAGATTTCAAACATGCCCAGAAGTAGGAGTGTAACCACCCATGCTTCCATCCCCAGCTTGAAAGGCAGCGTCTGCTTCTGGGTCAGTCCCAACCACCTTCCTCCAGGAAGTATCAGGTGTATCATTTCATTCATGGCCATTTCAAAATCATGAACTCACTTCAAAGTCCATTTTGTACTTCTAATATGTAAGAGAAAGTCATGATAGACATTAGATAGTCAGAAGATATTGAAATGTATTCAGTTTGTTTTCAGAAATAAATGTGTGGGTTTGGGGGGGTTGTTTGGTGGTTTTGTTTGTTTGCTTGAGGGGATGTTTATTTGCAATTTTTTCCTGGAGTTTGAAAAAGAACCATAAAGTATTTTTTCTCTTTTCTTTCTCTTTCTTTCGTTCTCTCTTTCTTTCTTTTCTCTCTTTCTTTCTTTTCTCTCTTTCTTTCTTTCTCTCTCTTTCTTTTCTCTTTCTTTCTTCCTTTCTTCCTTCCTTCCTTTCTTTCTTCTTTCTTTCTTTCTTTCTTTCTTTCTTTCTTTCTTTCTTTCTTTCTTTCTTTCTTTCTTTCTTTCTTCCTTTCTTTCTCTCTTTCTTTCTCTTACCTCTGCTTGAAAGTGAATTTTTAAGATCTTTAGTCTTTTAGTGTGATGGTTTGTATATGCTCAGCTCAGGGAGTGGCACTATTAGAAGGTGTGGCCCTTTTGGAATAGGTGTGGCCTTGTGGATGTGGGTATTAAGACTCTCATCCTAGCTGCCCAGAAGCCAGTACTCTGCTAGCAGCCTTCAGATGAATATGTAGAACTCTCAGCTTCTCCTGCACCATGCTTTTCTGGATGCCACCATGTTCCCACCTTGATGATAATGGGCTGAACCTCTGAACCTGTAAGACAATCTCAATTAAATATTGTCCGTTTAAGAGTTGCCTTGGTCATGGTATCTGTTTACAGCAATAAAACCCTAACTAAGATACCCTGTAAATCACCTCTCATTCTAGAATTTCCTGACTGCAATCTCAGAGAGTCATTTGAAATATTCCTCTTCTTTATATTTCCTGTAAACTGGTAAGTAAATGTAGGAACTCTGCCCAACTGTTAGACCTTTTCTCCGTCCTTCTTCTGTGAATTGTGAACTATGCAGGATTTCTGAGCCCCGTCTCACAGCCCTGGTCAGCTCTGACAGAGTCTTTATTCTGTGGTACAAATCACTTCAGACTCATCCCACAACTGTCAGTCTGTACAGTCAGATGTTTGTCCCAGAAGGCTATTTTGAAGTGTGACATCATGTTTATAGGCCATACTCTTAAAGGCAAAGAATGCTAATTGTTGCTAGGATAGTGTTGGACACTGTTCCTGCTACTGTTTCTTTGGCAGAAAAATCTTAAACAAATATCTTGGTTAAAAATATTAATTTCTCAGTTGATTTGTCTGTCATATATAATATATGCATGATATTACATATAATGTTTTCAGAATAATAATTGCAATATTGCCATATATTTTATTACCAATAAAAACCATTTATATTTTTCCCCTTAGGATAACCTCGGCCTACATTCTAATTAAGACCAACATGTGTAGGCAACTTGCTGAACTTTATAGTTAACTTGAAACTTTTTTTATTTCTCGACTAAACCATCGACTCAACATACAGTTTGCTCCATTAATTTAAATATATATTTTATTTTAAAATCTACTTTTCTGAAATAGGGAGCGTAGGGTGTTGCTGGGCAGTCTAGGCTTACTTAGAATTCATAATTCATTCAGCTTTCTGAGCTCTGGGATATAGTCATATATATTGCTTGGCCATTCGTTTAATCTTGATCTTAAATTTAAGATGGTTCTTTCTATCATGTTAATATATTTAGGTAACATGTTAATAATAAATCAGGTCAGCAAAATGATATACTTTCTGAGAAATTGGGTTTGATTACTCAACTCTTTCCCACATGGACTTTTTCCCCTTGGAGGTGACTGTTGGGTTGATTTTATGGCTTATCTTTATAGAAACATATTTAATAGATACACATTTAAGAAAATACATAAAGATTTTTCTAAGATTTATCAATTGAATAACATACATCTTAACTTCATTTGATGCATTCTGAAAATCACTAGCAATTCATATAGTCTTTACTTTCAATATAATAATATGTGGGATTTTGTACATGTGTATAATATCTTTTGATCATAATGACCTCTCACTCCTCCCCCAAGTCCTTCCAAATCCATCCTCATTCTGCCTAATCCACTCCTGACTTCATGTCAACTTTTATTACATGTTCTATAACTTACCAACTTCAGTTTGTACTACTCAAAAAGTCATGGATGAGAGGCCAAGCACTGGAGTGTAGTCAACTTACTAGGGGCTACCAAACCAACCCCTCCTTACCTGGAAGCCATCAAGGTACTAGCTCCTGTGCAGGAAGGGAAGCTCCTGATCCCCCCTTCTGCATGCTTGAGTATTGATTGACTCAGTCTTTGGCAGGTTTTGCACAGGCAGTCCCAGCTGATGTAGCTTCATGAATCCAGTTTTGTCACATCCAAAAGGCAGTGTTTCAGTGTGGACCTCCCTAATTCTGGCTCTAACAAGTCCCTCCTCTTTTTTTTTTTTTTGGTTTGCCTAGTCTGGAGGGGTGGGGCATGTGACATAAATGTCTGATTTGTAGCTCAGCCCTTCACAGACATTTCTCTGCATTTTGAACAGTTGCTAGCTTCTGCAATGAGCACCTTTCACTGTACAAAGAAATGTGTTTGATATGGTTTGTGAACTTCACTAGTCTATCAGTTATAGAGATACAAGTTAAGGATGTTTGATACTTTGGCCTTAGCAAGCTAATAATAGGAGGTTCCCATTTGGGGCCTGTGAACTTCAGAACAATGGGCTGTTGGCCCAATTTGCAGCACCAGGAATGTGTATCCTCCTAATAGAGTGGGCTGTTAGTACAATCAGAAATCAGTTGATTATCTTAATATCACATCTTTGCCATTATTGTACTCATGAGTTGTCATGCTGGTCATTATTTCACAAAGTTCACATCAGGGTAAGACTGTTGATAGCTTTTCCCCCTAGCATCCAACACCATAGCTTGTGGTACTACGAAAACTGTGCGGCAGAGGGGAAATAACCTTTTCAGTAGCAAATAGTTTTCTCTATAATCTGTGGCCAAACTCTATAGTGCTTTTAGCAATAGGTTCTTCCTGTGATGATGCTAGGCAACCACGAACAATGGTAATAGCTTGTATTATTTATGGTGTTTCTAGGATATCCTTAACCAACAACTCTAGCTTCTCATACTTGAGACCGGGCTTTTATTTAGGACCCCATGGCGTTTAGAAGAAACATTTTACCCTGGGAAGAGTAACTGCAATTGAACACAAACACACAAACATGCATACACAAGCAATTATATATTGAACTTATAAAATAGCAGTTTCCATATGGCTTTTGATAATCAGGGAGAGGAATGAAAAGGCAAAATGAAGGAGGGAATAGAGGATAGTCTTTGTTTTTAATAGATGAATACATTCCATTATGTAAATCTATTATTATATATGCAACTGGTCCCAATTATAATATACATATAAGTTGTTTCAATTAGTATTTCCAGATAGTGATATAATCAATAGTTTTACATGTATATTTCTTATGTGTTTCTTACTGAATCTTTGAAATATATTTACAGAAGTAAGGTATCTGAGCCACAGGATGAATGTAAATGCAATTTGCTAGGTGTCATCAAAATTCCATCAAAACTACCATAGCATGCATTTTCCAACATGGTGTCGCTACAGGTTATGCTGCCAATTGGGGGATGTTTTGCAAGTTGGTGTTGGTGGAGCAATCAAATTCCAATTTGCATGCCTCCTGATGAATAGATTGAACACCTTTTTATATGTCCAAGGATCATTTGTTCATCTGTGAACCAATTCTTTCTAAATGGCCTATTTCTCTTTTATGTATTGAAACAATGAAACAAATGTCAAATCATTCTTCCAACTTAGTCTTTGTCTTAATAGACTGTCTTGTCTGATTGACCAGTTGATCCTGCGGTACCACATCTTTCATCTTCTTTATTATATTTGGATTTGGAAGAAAGTCCAACTCACCCTCAGACTACAGAAAAGCCTTCAGGTTTCCTCTAATATATATATATATATATATATATATATATATATATATATGAATTAATTCATATATATATGAATTAATTGTTTATGTGTATATCTTGTAAGAAATATAGAATTTAACATTAAACATGATATAAGATGTAGATCCAATCTTGTTTTCTTATCTGATTGCCTAGCCATTTGATGTTAAGAAATTTCATCTTTTCCTGATTTGTCTGATATAGTGCTTTTTTAGTATATTAACTTTCCACATGTAACTTTAGGACCATTTCTGAATTTTACAGCATATATATTAATTTATCCACATCTATGGATGAGATGAAACATATTTCTTTTATTATAGAGACTCTAAAATGTATTTTAATCTGTTAGGATTGGTTCCCTCTCACACACCATTTGTTTGTTTTGTTTTTTTTTAATCCTCCTGAATATTCTTGCCTTTTATGCTCTACCAAATACATTTCATAATGAGTTTCTCGGCGTTCATAACAAAACTTAGCAGCATTTTCACAGGATTTCACTGAACTAATAAATTAACTTGGATAGAACTGATGATTTTATTGATGAAATGTCATGAAATCAAAAACCATGAATATGCTTTGCTATTAATTTCAAATCTACTTTTGTGGATAATATTTTAATGTATTTCCTCAAATGTGTCTTAAGACATGGGTTGTTATTTATTGTGTTCTGTCTGTTACGTGACAGAAAGGATGGAAGAAGACAAAGGGAGAGAAAAAGAGGAGAAGATATGGGAGGGAAAGTGAATATGTATGTTAAGAAATTGAACCTCATTTCTGATTTTGCTCCCTCCCAGTTTACCAGGAGTATCACAGTCTGCTCAGGCTGTAATTTAACCAACCCCATCAGCTGACTTAGCAGAAAGTAAATTGCTCAGCATGGCTGTGACAAGGTTGTTAGAGTACAGTACTCTCTCTAGTTCCTCCACAATGAGGTGTCAAGATCCAAGTTTGTTATAGAAATATATTATTATAAATTGCACGCAACTTATTTTCATCTCCCCTATGTTTCAGCTTGCACAACTTGTTGTTCCTTACATTTTCAAAATCATAGATGTTTTTAGTCATTACTTTCTTTAAAATAAAAAAAAAAATTGAAATTTTATCAACCCCAAGATAGCACATATTTACAACTCTGACCAAACTAACAATTGCCTTATTGTTATTTTACCAAATAAATTAAGTTTTCATTTGAAAAATTTGCTAACTTCCTCTTGATGACTCTCTTTTTCTAGATTACATTCTCATGTCTCCCCTCTGAATTTTAGTGGCTGAAAATAACTCAGAGAGGGGCTTCCTGGAATTAATCCAGTGAAAACAACCTAGAGAGCTATAGTTCTTTATGTAAAATGGGCTATTGAAGTTTAATTATCTGTTGGCTGATCCTCTAGGCTCCAGGCTCATTCATCAGTTCCCAGACATGTACTGCAGTAAAGAACAGCTTCCATGGCTCTTGATGATTTATTTCCAAAACTATTTTTTTTAAGATATCACTTTCTGGTAAATTCTATTATTGTCCCCAGTTTTTGAGCATTCTAGCATCCATGATTTTTACCATGGTTTTGTAATGAGCAAGATGAGCTTCTATTCCCTTGACCTTGCTCTTGACAAATGACCTCCTGAAGATGACAGCAAGAAGAGAAGCTAAAATTCCATTTCCAGAGCTAGACATTTTAAATGCGTGTATTATTCCTTTTTCGGTCTTATAATCATGAGACATTATGATCACTGCATTATCAAGGAGATTAAGAGAGAAAGTAGGGTTGGTGTTCTGTAACAGGATCCTCCAACCCTCAGGAAAGCTCCTGAAGACAAAAGGTAAACAATTCAAAGTAGCTTCAGGAGGTCCCTGAAATTGACCAGATCCAGTAGGCCCCTCCTTCAGATTATAAAAATAATGTTGAAAGTCATTTGCGGACAAGACAAGATACAAAAATGAGACCAGCTTCCTGGAAAACAGCTGAGCTGCCTGGTGAGTTCTATTTTCAGGCACCAGGGAAGGACATTCTCCAACCTAGTCACCTGCCTACATGTGGTGCCATGTGCTTCATTATTCCTAGCTTTTGTGAGTTGTCACCCACATTGGGGTGGACTCTTGTGATATAGCTGTTTTTGAGTCAGTTCTGTTCCTATAAGTAACCACTCACTAATACTCCTGTAAGTAAGCCCAATAAAACTCATTGTTTCACCAAGTTTGAGTTTGGTGGGATCTGTATTTTGGTCTTTTGTGAGTTTTCTCTCTGGTCTGAATAGGCATCTCTCCAAGAAAGTCTTGTCACACAAGTTGCCCAGCTCCTCCATGGATTTGCAATGTTGAGGTGAACTTCTGTACCTGTTCCAGCCTGGATTGTAATTACATACAAAATTCTTTGTGAAGATCTTCCCTATCCCAGAATCTCTTCTTGTGTATTTTAATAAGATTTGAATGTTTGTTAAAACAGTCTTCCTATATCTAACCATGGTTGGCCAGGAACTTAAATGTAGACCAGAGTGGCCTTGAACTGACAGAGACTGGCCTACCTCCATGCCCAATAAGACTTGAATGCTATTATGTCAACAATATTGGAGATATTTATACCTTATATCCCCTGCTGCTTCCTTTATTCCTTAAGAACAGGAACATTATATTGCCAGCCAGGCCTAGCATTGCCAGTCGTAATTAAGGGGACATAGAATGGATTGAAAAGATAAAACTTTAAAGAGACTTTTAAAAGTCAACAGATCATGCCTCCTTGTTAACTATGGCACAGAAGACGATTTCAGCATGTTTTTATTTAAAAATCCTTCTCACTTAAAAATTATTTAAAAATCAAAATCTTGATGAAGCTCCAGGGGTACTAATAAGGAGTGTTATAATTTGTAAAATTAAATGAGTTTTCAAGATGGACTTTATTCATGCTAATTAATAGCATTTAAGGGATGCCTGATTTAATGAGACTGTTGCACATACAAAGGTGGTTGAACACATTAGAGTAACAGAAAATTGATACCTTAAAATGTGAAACAAATTATCATGATCATTCTTATCCAAAAAGCAAAAGTATTCAATCATTTATTTACATAATGTTCCTTATTTAGAAAGTTACTTTCAGAAAAAAAAAGTTACTTTCAGTTTTTGAGTTAAATACAACCACTTTAAGTCAATAGATACATTGTTTTATATAATAATAAAAGTTAAATTGAATAAAATAAATATATATATTTATTAGTAATAGGTTAAGAACAACACAAAATAAGCCTCATAATGAATAGGCACATGAAGCTACAAATGCCATTTGTATCAGATGTATTGTTAAAGTTTAGAAACTGAAAAAAATTGTCTTCCTTGCTCAGTGACAAAGTTTGTTTCTCAAAATCATCCTTATCCGTCTTCACCAAGACTAATGGTCTGTGTCACTTTCAAGCCTGACAGAATGACCCTAAGCCCTTGAAGGCTGGGGCCTGGTTTTTTGTCACAACTGACAGATTTGAAGATAATATGGCTTCCTGTAGCTAGAATGTTTGTTGATCATACTTGTGGTGCTGGATAACACTGAGAATCCCTGAGGTGAGGAGGATCTGGGTGCTAATCAGGGTCACTCCTTAGAAAACAGGGACACAAAGAAGTCATAACTATAGAACCCTTCCAACAGTTCTGCTTTTTTTTTTCAATCACAAATGTCTTCTCCTTTGCTTAAAAATGCGGTTTTTTGTTTTGTTTTTTTTTGTTTTGTTTTTACATACAGGCCTTCAGTCATCAGAAAACTGTTTTCCAAAATGGTGTGCTGAGTTTGGCGCCTAGCTCAGTCGGAGTGGGTTTGCCAAGCCTGTTCCTTGCTCTGGTGTCCATCTCCAGCACTAAAGCTAATAAACATTCACAATGGTGGGCAACAAGACATTAAAGCTTCCTGTCATCTATACTTGATCTTGTACTCTTTAATCCAAACACTTTTACTTTTATAGGAGTGTAATAAACATATAGACATAGTCCCTGTCCATTCCATGTATAAATACTTAAATGCACCTTTCTTATTGTGTTATTCCAGATAGGATTTCGGTTACCTACAGGCAGTTACATCTGTCCAAAAATATTAAATGGAACACAATGCCAGAAAATGAGAAATGTGTGCATTGGGATCCTGTGCTGTCCTGAATGACACGATGGAGTCTTGTGCTATCTCCTCTACCTTGCCGAGGGAGTGAAGAATCCCAGTGTCCCACATTCCCTGCTGCATGAGCTTGTCATCAGTGAACCTGTCCCAGCATACTGGGAAGGTGCGAGCAAGTCAGATGAGTCAAAGAGATTCCAAATTCCTTCCTTCAAATGAAAGGAATACTTTAAGTATTAATGGTTTATGAGTGAATGTGTAATGATGCAGCATCAAATCCCTAAGATGTAGGTTTTCTTAAAAGTAGCTTCCCTCAGTGACATTTAACTTGAGACCTTGTTAGATCATTAGCTACTCTAATAATTTTACATCCAGAAATTTATAATTTGTTTTATCAAGTAAATTTGCTTAGGGTAGGTTTGATTTTTTTCTTTTTGTTTATGTTGCTGCTATGGTTGTTTTAAAACAGAGTCTCATTGTATAACCTTTGATGTTCTGGAACTCACTCTGTAGACCAACCTGACCTTTAAGTTATAGAGATTCACCTACCTCTGCCTTCCATGCCTGTATTAAAGGTGTATGTGCCTGGCAAAATGTATTTAATATTATATTTCAAGGTGAAATGTGCATAAAATATAGAAAATAATGCCATGATATGGGTTGCTAAATGCCATAGTAGGGATAAATAGGACATAGTTATATGAATATGTATATATATATATACATATATATGTTTTATATAAAACATTTGGCACTATCTATAATGCAGGTACCCATTGAAAGTCTTTGAATATATTAAGAGTTGCCACTCTAAATTTTCACAGCAATGTGTGGGATCACCCCCCCCAAACTTATAAATACATTAGAGTTTGTCATCATGAAATATTTTCATGTATGATATTCTCAACGTAAACTAATAGGTCCAGATTTATTTTTATATACAAAGGAGTGGTTGTTTATATTTGTTTTTCTCCAGTAATTAACACATGAGCAGTTTTACTGTATCATCCATGGGCTTGCCCCTGAGTCACTTCTTGAGGCCTCTGTGGAGTCCCTTGACTTGGAGACTTGAGTGTCCATTCAGTTCTGCTAGATTCCCTTTGTCACCAGGAGCCTGAACTCCTTTCTAAAACAGACCACAACACACACCTGGCTTGCGATGTGCAAGGAAGTGGCTTCAAGCTCATATCATCAGTACTAAATAAATAAACCCCCAGTTTCACATGGGCAGGTGGCTGTTTCCAGAAGATGCTAAGAGAAGCATGGTGTAGGCAGTGTGGTGTCTTCCCAAGCAGAAGCAAACCATCAAACTGGCCCGTGTAGCATTTCCCAATCTTGGTCTGATCTCACTATCTGCTACAGAGTAGAGTTAATGGCCATCAAGCCAGATCTGACAAGAAAAACACTAGGTATTCAGAACTGTTGACAGGACTATTTAGTCTATGCCATAAATGCATACAACTAATGAGGAGCTGCACTAAATTTACATTACACACGCAGGCGCTATGTATCGTTTCCCCATGAGCTGCAGGTTTTTTTTCTAATTTATAAATTACATGTTTTAAAATGTACATAATTACATATAAATGAGTGGTCATGATTGCATAAGTGGTGTACATCAATATTTGTTTATTGTTTGGGATGTATACTTTAAATTTTAATAGATAAGAATAAATAATAATTTCCATACCTCAGGTCTAAATAACATAACAAAAACTTTGTTTCAGTGTTCTGTAAAGAACTCTTACAGGGGCTGTAGAGATGTCTCCGTATCACAGTGAATGCAACTGTGAGGACCTGAATTCAAATATCCAGCACCCAAATAAGCCAGACACAGAAGCAACACATGCAGTCCCAATGCTGGGAAGACAGAGACAGGTGACCATTCACCACCCATGAGCCACTTACATTTGCCAAAATGGGGAGCTCCAAGTTCTGTTAGAAGCATGGTCTCAAAAACAGAGGTGGAGAGGAAAACGAAGCAACTTGGCAGCAGAGTCAGGCCTGTAATACTGGAATATAAAAAGTATGGTTCTCTCCTTAAATGATGTCCATAGTTCATACACATATTTCTGTGTCTCATCTATCTGGCTCTCAAAATAGCTTTTTGGAATAGGTAATCAATATTGTTCTCCTTATACTGGCAGAAATGCAAATTCACTGCCCTGGGTTCACATGGCTGACTGAGGGTAGAACTGTGTTTAACTGAATGGAAATCTTCAAACGTGACTCTCACACAGTCAGTGTTCTTGTGATCCAGCCTTGGATGATGTTTCTTTACCTCTCCACTTAGCTGATATGTGAAGTTCAGTAACTCCTTTAACAAATTCAACTCACACACATTGGACCCTATGAAGGGCTTGTAATAATAATAAACATCAAACAGTAGGATAATTCTTGGCACTCCAGAACTATTATCAGAGCTTATTACAAGACTGCCAGGGCAACATAACTAATATGCAAGTGTCTCTTAACAAAGACACATTGTTAAAGCTGTGCACAGCAGCACAGAAGAATGATATCAACATGGAGACAGGTGAGTCAAGAAGTCTAAAGTCACCCTCAACTACATAGAGAGGTTGAGATCAATCTATGCTTCATGAGACTTGTCGCAAGAAGAATTTTAAAACAGTTTGTTTATTAAGAAAATCTCTAAGGAACTAAAGACTTGGCTTAGCAGTTATGAGGGACTTGCTGCTCTTACCGAAGACCCAGGGTTAATTTACAGCATTCTCACCATGAAGATTGTAATGCCTGTAACTCCAGTTACAGGGTATCTGATTCCATATGGCCTCTGCAGGCACTTACATGCATGTGGTACACTCAACTTATGTAGACACACACACAGAGACACACACACACATATATATACATACACACACATATATACATACATATATCATAATATATATATATATATACACACACACAAGCACACAAGCACACAAGCTTAAAATTTAAACTAAAGAAAATGCTTAAAATGAAATTGTTTTTAAAAAGATTGAGTTTTGTTGCCACACTTCAAATGGTCGCTTTCAATAGTACAGAGAAACAAATTATAAAAAGATTCAACCCTCTTTCCTTTCATCTGAAGTTATAAAAACTGGCTAGGTAAGAGGAAGATTTTTGTGCTTCCCTGAAACAACTCAAAGGCTTTCAACACTAAGTCTTTAAATCTTGAACAGACAATGATATGATGATAGTTATTATGGAGTAAAAAATAGTTGGTACAGAATATAAAATATAAATTGGGCCATTAAATACAACATTTTGCCAAGAAAATGAATGTTTTATTTCAAAGGCAATTTATGAAGAACACATAATTTTATTTAAACAAATTCTAATGTTTATTTTGTTCAGTGAAGAATGTATTTGTCTAATCATGTAAAAGAACATGACTCCAAATTTTTGCAGTTTTGGACACTGTTTAAATTTCTAGATCTTTCATGGCCTGCCCAAAATGTAGTCTACTGTAGTCAGAAACCATTTTTACTTGAGAACTGGTATTTTGAAATTTCCTAATCATAGCCACTTTCTCTATTGAAAAGCATTTTGGAATGTGTCTGGTGTTTTCATTTTGAATTATGTGTGTATATAGTGTCAGATATGAAATATAGTTAGGACAAATAAAAAATGACATTCTCTTATCCTACATCCTCAACCTTTCCTTGAAACACTGGCTATAAGTACTGAAGATGGCATCAGTTTTGTAAACTTCAGGCCACTAATGGAAAAATACAGTATATAGGAACCTACATAATTGAAGGAGTAACTTCACAAATTTTTCTCATAGACTCTACCTTCCATTATCTTCATTTATGAAAAGGGAAAGAAACATAAACTTCTTCAAGCCTCATTTAAAACAAGGTTCCACTCATGATCTAATTGTCTCTCTGTGGCTCCAACTTTTATTATCAGTTGCTGTTAGGTTTGAAGCTGTGAATGCAGTATGGAAAGCACACAAACATCTAGACCAGCAGTTCTCAACCTGTGAGTCATTGCCCCTTGTGGGGGGGGGGTCCAATGATCTTTTTATAGGGATTGTATGCTAGGTATACTGTATATCAGATATTTATATAACAATAGCAAAATTACAGTTATAAAATAGTAATGAAAATAATTTTATGGTTGCAGGTCTCTACCACATAAGAAACTGTATTAAAGGGTCACAGAATTAGGAAGGTTGAGATGCTTATGACTGCTGGCTTACAGCTGCCCTAGAAAACTAATCTCTCACATCACTGTTCTTACCCATCTGCAGGCTGCCACCACTACCTACTAAAATCACTGAGATTGTGACTATATGTCTAGTGAAAACATTGTCACTACTCACTGGAGCTGAGGGTGGCTCCCATGCAAATTAAAACAAATGGAATTTCTATCCCACTCAGTTAAGCAGAGGAAGTCACTTCCACAACTTTCTTGCATAATGCATCTCTATTTCACTAATTACATTGAATGGATGTTTTTTTGTAAGTGAAACAAAACTACATTTATATTTGAAATCAAATAGTGACCCTGACCAAGAGTATTAAAGTCAGCAACATTAAAAGTATGTGGCCCTTCAGTGACTCTGAGTAGCTCATCTACTTAAGGAGGTCAACATCCATGGCTTGCTGAGTGCTAATCCGACTGCTTCATATACTATCTCACTTAATTCCTACAAACGCAAGTAGAATGACATTACCAGTTTCAGTCAGAGATACAAATTTTTGGAAGGTTTAATACTACTATACTGCTAAAATTGCCTTATCTCTCATTTGTCATGCTATCTGCTACAATGCTTTAGTCCCAACCGTCAACTACTGAGAGTTGCCAGGTTCTGAAGTCTGGTGTTCTTTCTGTTTTGCGGAGAAAAATAAGCCCTTTTACACTCTGGTCATTTGTCTTGGCTATGGCAGGGATGGCATGGGGTAGTTCCCACTCCTGGAACAGAGCCATCAGGGCATGGGCCTCCATGAGAGTTTCTGTGGGCATAATGCTTGTACATGTATATGTATATGTGTATGTATATGTATATTTGTATGTGTATACACATATGCACACATACTTACATATATATGTATATATACATAAATATACATATATAACACATATATGTATATACACTTATACATATATACACATATATACACACATGTACATGTATATACATACATGTATATGCATACATGTACATGCATATACATACATATACATGTACATACATACATATGCATGTATGTAAATACATACACATACATATATATACATATACATGTATACATATACATGTATATACATGCATATACATATATACATATACATGTATATGCATACATATACATGTATATACATGCATATACATGTATATACATACATATACATGTATGCACATCTACGCATACATATACACACACAAGCATGCACACACATACACACACACACATATATATATATATATATATATATATATATATATATATATATATATACACACTTCATGTTTCCCCTTCACAAAAACCTCCATGCCAAGGTTATCAGGAATGTTTTCCCTGTCAACATTTATTACTCCATGATAATTAGAAATACCATGAGTCCAGGAGTCAATGTCTCAGCAAAATGGTAAATGCTAAGAACTTCAGGACTACCCTTAAGGCTGTGGGAAAGAACTCTGAAAACATGAGTTCAAAAATATATAATTTCTCAACTATGCAAAATATCAGGGTACAATATGAATTGTATAAGGAGCTTCACATATCTAAAAGAACAGAAGTGCTGCACTATGAGCCAGCTAGTCAGAAAGATAAGAAGGAGATAAAGAGAATTAGGGAGCAGTGAGTACAGGGCAAGATCTCACCCAGCTAAGGTTTTTGTTTGTGCTTACAAAGGCAGACAAATTTCTGAGTTCAACCTGGGATGGAGTTTAGATCCAGGCCCAGTCATTGTAGAAATGGTAATTTTCAGTAGGGTTCCACCCAGCTAGCTTATTGTCTGTGCTTAACATAGGCAAGCAGATCTCTGAATTCTTTTGCAATGCTAGAAAAAAAATATGCTTGTTCTCTCTTGGTCAATGAGATGCTGATTCATGGAATAATCAAAAGGGAACCTGGGGTAATGACTGAATTGATATGTAAATAGAATACTGGACTTTTGAGCTGCAAGAGATCTTTTAGAAAACTGTCTCAGAACAGAACATAGAGCAAACTAAAAACTCTCTTGAGCAGTGTTGCAGGAAATATTAAAAAATGGCACCATCCTGTGCTATACACAGCTACTTTTTGTGCCAGTGGCCTTGCTACCTCTGCGCTTCTCCAGGCAAAGGTCTTCCCAACTCTGGTTTGCCTGCCTCAGAGCAGCTTGTACCTTCTCAGCCATCTACCCCACTGAAGCTAATTGTCACAAATCCCTTTAACCCAGTACATCAAAATTCTAGAAGCTTATAATTAATCAGTCAGATTTATATATCAATACATTCTCATTTCACAAGATGCCCACAAAATAATTTCAGAGCCAATTGATAATGATACAAGCTCCCCACCTAGATTAGAAAAGTTATCCCAATTAGTCTATTCTTTTATGATATTCAGAGCTACCAGTGGTCTGACCCTTCTCTGTGGTCTGCTGTCTCTAAAAATCCTCATCTACCTTCCTTTTCTACTGCCCAATCACAGGCTTCTTGTGTATTAATATTTAAATTAATTTGGGGGAAATTCTGCTACAGAGAGGAACATAGGCCATGAGCTTGGAACCAGGGATTTGACTTCAACTCATTGTTTTGTAGCTCCCAGATAACCCTTCCTCAGAAACCCTCTCCAATCCAAGGTTGATTCTTGGCAGCCCAAGACAGTACAGTGGGAAGTGGGGTAAACAAGATGCAAAGCCTACATCCTTAGTCATTTCTCCATGATGCCTTAGCCTCCTCAAATGAAGGGTACCACAAAAACAAAAACAAAACAAACAAACAAACAAAAACCCAAAAAACAGAACACATTTGTGGGGCAGTGCAAAATTTACAAAACCTTCCCTCATATGTTATCCCATCCCATTTGTTTGAGCTCATCTCCTCTCATTATGCTGGACCAGAGACTGCAGGGCCTATGATATAATTAGGGAGGAAGCATAAGGCTGTGCAGAACCAACAGAAGAGCAGCTGAACCAAGCACTACTTTCTTCCTTCCAGTCCAGACTGGCAGAGCCAGAGAGGGGGAGGAGAAATGGGGGATATGGGTAGGAGCACAACTAGAAAATTCAACTCCTTTGTTGGCTCTCATTTACAGAAGAATCACTGATCCTTTTAATCAATTAATCTCTTGACTTTTACATGAAGTGCAATTTAATTAGGAAATCTCTATAAACCTGTTCTGTCTGTTGTGTCATTGTACTGCATTAGATCTATCATATAACAGTGACCAACTTAAAAGAAAAAGTCACCCTTGCCTTTAGACCTTTAAGCTGTTGATTTCTTAAGCCTTGATGCCTACTGCTTTGGTTAGAGAAATGTTCAGAAAATATTTTTGTTGGAGAAAACAGAGATTTGGGAATCTGTTTTTATAATACAAGACCTAGGTTAATCTCTCTGAGAAGACACTACTAGAAAGAATGTGTGTCTCCTTAAACATTAAATTGGAGGGATCACTCAGTGATTAGGAACACTGTCTGCTCTTCCAGAATATCAGATTTGATTCTCAGCACCCACATGGACATTCACAATCCAGGTTATCTGAAGTCTTCTTCTGGTCTCCTTGGTAACCACATGTGTACGTAGTACACAGACAAAAATGCAGGCAAAACACCCATGCATGTGAAATATCAATAAGTAAATCTCTTTTCTAATTTGAAAAACATTAAACCCATACTTGGGAAAGATCTAAGAATGGAGATCATCTCCATATAAATGGCAGTCCCTACCATCAAGAGGGCCTCAAATATGCTAAAATATCTTCCAGCAGCTGAAGCTCATAAGCCAGAGTGTAGAGCTCTGGTATGCCCATTTGTTCCTTCTCTGTCTTATGCTCATCTCTGCATATGCATAACAGTGGGATGATCTACAGGTCCCATCTTAGCAATCATTTTGGGTGTCTATTTCCCATCCATCTAGGAAAAGAAAACCCATTCCAAAGAAGACATGACCAAACTCACTACAGAGATACTTTTCACAAGAGCTGGGGCATACAGTGTATCTAGGACTCCCTCGACAGTATAAAGGCTTGTTAAACGTGGCTGTAATACTGAATTGGGCTAGGAGAGGATATGTTCATGTCCAAGAGAAGCCCCATGTGGCAAATTGTCAGGTGAAGACATCAAAAAGCAAACAGAGGGGCAAAGGAGATGGTGGCTCAGTTGGTGAAGTGCTTTATGCTGAAACAGAACTGAACTCACATACCCAGCATCCAGTAAAAAAAGCTGGGTGTAACAATGCCTGCCTTTTGTTCCAATGCCCAGAGGCAGACACAGATGCATGCTAGGGATGACCAACTTAGCCAATCAGTGAGTTACAAGTTCACTGAGAGATCTTAGGGTGCAGGTAAGGTAAACAACAAAATAGGGGGCAGAAGACTCATAACAGCCAGAGATGGTTGAAAGCATCAAGGAAACAGTGTTTTCTAGACACAGCAGGGCAGATACACATATGAACTCACAGTGATTGTGACAAGATACACTAGACCCATGTAAGATCTATCTAGACAAAACTTCAGGATAGAGGCACAGAAGGTGGCTATGTGATCCCACCAGTAGCTATTGGCATTTGGCAAAAAGTTGGTGTGAAGATATTGGAGAATAAAGAGGGTGGTAAGGGGAGGAGTCAGGTGGTGTGTTCAAAATATACTGTATACAATATACAAATAATGAATAAAATATTGCAAAAGAGAGTCCCAATTAAAAATACACACACACATGCACACACACACACATTTTTAAAAACAGATATTGCATTTAGACACAGAGTTGAAATCACAGATGCCACATCTGTGGTGATATTTGTTTGCATAGGGTAAGTCAGGGCAGCTCCAGCTGTCCTTCACCTCCCTCGTTTACTGCACTCTGACCTTTTCACTTCCAATTCCCACAGCAAACTCACTCTTTTCTCCCCTCCATTTCAATGTCTTTTTCTCTAGAAAATTTTTCTCTGTTATTCTAAATCAGGTTAATTGATCCCTCCATCTTGTCTTTTTGTGATCACTCAGGAAGCTTCCTATGCCAAAGTTAAGCTCATGTAAAGACTGGGATATAAAATGGGTATGGTGGTCATTTGAGAGACTGAGATAGAAGGATTGAAAGCTGGAGGCCAGCCTGGGATACATCAAGAGGAAAGTTGTCTACATCCTGCCCCCTTATTTTCTTACATTTTATGTTCTATACATGTCTCCCTTGTCTCTCTCAGTCAGTAAGCTTGAGAGACTGTGCCAGTTTTACAGTCTGGCCATACTGAGAATAATGTCAAACAAAAAAAAGAGAAATATGTAATAGATCCTACCATATACACTTATGTCATAGAGCTGGAAAACTTTTGCTAATGCAAATAGTAGGATAAATCAGGTGAGGATGCTTTTGTGGTGAGAGCAGAGCTACCTGTATCTCTTGAAATCTAAATTGAGGGCAGCAGGTCTGAGACCTTCTCATAGCTGAAAATCAACTCTACCACCAGACCAGACTCTTTGATAAAGCACAGAAAAAAAGATAAACCATTAAGCAAAAGGTGAGAATCAATTATAAAAAGAACTGTAAAGCCATTCATGCCTAGATAGAAGGATCATGAGTTCAAGGACAGCCTGGACAATATAACAAGACACCATCTCAAAATAGGATAACAAATAAGTAACCATAATTTGGGGCTATTAATTTCATCAGGGACAGCAATCCATCCACTATAGTATGCATTTTGAAAGAATGGACATATGGTGGTTCGTGTACGTTTATTCTTTTTTTTTTTTTTTGTCTTTTTTTTTATTTGATATAATTTATTTACATTTCAAATGATTTCCCCTTTTCTAGCCCCCCCCACTCCCCGAAAGTCCCGTAAGCCCCCTTCTCTTCCCCTGTCCTCCCTCCCACCCCTTCCCAGTTCCCCGTTCTGGTTTTGCCAAATACTGTTTCACTGAGTCTTTCCAGAACCAGGGACCACTCCTGCTTTCTTCTTGTATCTCATTTGATGTGTGGATTATGTTTTGGGTATTCCAGTTTTCTAGGTTAATAACCACTTATTAGTGAGTGCATACCATGATTCACCTTTTGAGTCTGGGTTACCTCACTTAGTATGATGTTCTCTAGCTCCATCCATTTGCCTAAGAATTTCATGAATTCATTGTTTCTAATGGCTGAATAGTACTCCATTGTGTAGATATACCACATTTTTTGTATCCACTCTTCTGTTGAGGGATACCTGGGTTCTTTCCAGCATCTGGCAATTATAAATAGGGCTGCTATGAACATAGTAGAGCATGTATCCTTATTACATGGTGGGGAATCCTCTGGGTATATGCCCAGGAGTGGTATAGCAGGATCTTCTGGAAGTGAGGTGCCCAGTTTTCGGAGGAACCGCCAGACTGCTTTCCAGAGTGGTTGTACCAATTTGCAACCCCACCAGCAGTGGAGGAGTGTTCCTCTTTCTCCGCACCCTCTCCAACACCTGCTGTCTCCTGAATTTTTAATCTTAGCCATTCTGACTGGTGTAAGATGAAATCTTAGGGTTGTTTTGATTTGCATTTCCCTAATGACTAATGAAGTGGAGCATTTTTTAAGATGCTTCTCCGCCATCCGAAGTTCTTCAGGTGAGAATTCTTTGTTTAACTCTGTACCCCATTTTTTAATAGGGTTGTTCGGTTTTCTGGAGTCTAACTTCTTGAGTTCTTTATATATATTGGATATTAGCCCTCTATCTGATGTAGGATTGGTGAAGATCTTTTCCCAATTTGTTGGTTGCCGATCTGTCCTCTTGATGGTGTCCTTTGCCTTACAGAAACTCTGTAACCTTATGAGGTCCCATTTGTCAATTCTTGCTCTTAGAGCATACGCTATTGGTGTTCTGTTCAGAAACTTTCTCCCTGTACCGATGTCCTCAAGGGTCTTCCCCAGTTTCTTTTCTATTAGCTTCAGAGTGTCTGGCTTTATGTGGAGGTCCTTGATCCATTTGGATTTGAGCTTAGTACAAGGAGACAAGGATGGATCAATTCGCATTCTTCTGCATGCTGACCTCCAGTTGAACCAGCACCATTTGTTGAAAAGGCTATCTTTTTTCCATTGGATGTTTTCAGCCTCTTTGTCGAGGATCAAGTGGCCATAGGTGTGTGGGTTCATTTCTGGATCTTCAATCCTGTTCCATTGATCCTCCTGCCTGTCACTGTACCAATACCATGCAGTTTTTAACACTATTGCTCTGTAGTATTGCTTGAGGTCAGGGATACTGATTCCCCCAGATTTTCTTTTGTTGCTGAGAATAGTTTTAGCTATCCTGGGTTTTTTGTTGTTCCAGATGAATTTGATAATTGCTCTTTCTAACTCTGTGAAGAATTGAGTTGGGATTTTGATGGGTATTGCATTGAATCTGTATAGTGCTTTAGGCAAAATGGCCATTTTAACTATATTGATTCTACCGATCCATGAGCATGGGAGGTTTTCCCATTTTTTGAGGTCTTCTTCCATTTCCTTCTTCAGAGTCTTGAAGTTCTTGCCATACAGATCTTTCGCATGTTTGGTAAGAGTCACCCCAAGATACTTTATACTGTTTGTGGCTATTGTGAAGGGGGTCATTTCCCTAATTTCTTTCTCAGCCTGCTTATCCTTTGAGTATAGGAAGGCCACTGATTTGCTTGAGTTGATTTTGTAACCTGCCACTTTGCTGAAGTTGTTTATCAGCTGTAGGAGCTCTCTAGTGGAGTTCTTTGGGTCACTTAGGTAGACGATCATGTCGTCTGCAAATAATGATAGTTTGACTTCCTCCTTTCCAATTTGTATCCCTTTGACCTCCTTATGTTGTCGAATTGCCCGAGCTAGTACCTCAAGTACAATATTGAAAAGATAAGGAGAAAGGGGGCAGCCTTGTCTGGTCCCTGATTTCAGTGGGATTGCTTCAAGTTTCTCTCCGTTTAGTTTGATGCTGGCTACCGGTTTGCTGTATATTGCTTTTACTATGTTTAGGTATGGGCCTTGAATTCCTGTTCTCTCCAAGACTTTAAGCATGAAAGGATGCTGAATTTTGTCAAATGCTTTTTCAGCATCCAATGAAATGACCATGTGGTTTTGTTCTTTGAGTTTGTTTATGTAGTGGATTGTATTGATGGATTTCCGTATATTGAACCAACCCTGCATTCCCGGGATAAAGCCTACTTGATCATGGTGGATGATCGTTTTGATGTGTTCTTGGATTCGGTTGGCAAGAATTTTGTTGAGTATTTTTGCATCGATGTTCATAAGGGAAATTGGTCTGAAGTTCTCTTTCTTTGTTGGATCTTTGTGTGGCTTTGGTATCAGCGTAATTGTGGCTTCGTAGAAGGAATTGGGTAGTGTTCCTTCTGTTTCTATTTTGTGGAATAGTTTGAAGAGTATTGGTGTTAACTCTTCTTTGAAGGTCTGGTAGAATTCTGCACTGAAACCATCTGGTCCTGTGCTTTTTTTGGTTGGAAGACTTTCTATGACTCCTTCTATTTCTTTAGGCTTTATGGGACTGTTTAGATGGTCTAGTTGGTCCTGATTTAATTTTGGTATTTGGTATCTGTCAAGGAAATTGTCCATTTCCTCCAGATTCTCCAGTTGTGTTGAGTACAGGCTCTTGTAGTAGGATCTGATGATTTTTTGGATTTCCTCAGTTTCCGTTGTTATGTCTCCTTTTTCATTTCTAAGTTTGTTAATTTGGATACTTTCTCTGTGCCCTTTGGTCAGTCTGGCTAAGGGTTTATCTATCTTGTTGATTTTCTCAAAGAACCAGCTCCTAGTTTTGTTGATTTTTTGTATGGTTCTCTTTGTTTCTACTTGATTGATTTCGGCCCTGAGTTTGATGATTTCCTGCCTTCTACTCCTCCTGGGTGAAATAGCTTCTTTTTGTTCTAGGGCTTTCAGGTGTGTCATTAAGTTGGTAATGTATGCTCTCTCCATTTTCTTTTTGGAGGCACTCAGGGCTATGAGTTTTCCTCTTAGCACTGCTTTCATTGTGTCCCATAGATTTGGGTATGTTGTGTTTTCATTTTCATTGTGTTCTAAAAAGTCTTTAATTTCTTTCTTTATTTCTTCCTTGACCAAGGTGTCATTGAGTAGAGTATTGTTCAATCTCCACGTGTTTGTGGGTTTTCTGTTGTTTCTGTTGCTATTGAAGACCACTTTTATTCCATAGTGATCAGATAGGAGGCATGGGATTAGTTCTATCTTTTTATATTTGTTGAGGTCTGTCTTGTGACCAATTATATGGTCGATTTTGGAGAAGGTACCATGAGGTGCTGAAAAAAAGGTATATTCTTTTGTTTTAGGATAGAATGTTCTATATATATCAGTTAAATCTAATTGGTCCAAAGCTTCAATTAGTTTCATTGTGTCCTTGCTTAGTTTCTGTTTTCCTGATCGGTCCATTGAGGAAAGTGCAGTGTTGAAGTCACCCACAATTATTGTGTTGGGTGCAATGTGTGCTTTGAGTTTTAATAAAGTTTCTTTTATGAAAGAGGGTGCCCTTGCATTTGGAGCATAGATGTTCAGGATTGAGAGTTCTTCTTGTTGTATTTTTCCTTTGACCAGCAAGAAGTGTCCCTCAGAGTCTCTTTTGATGACTTTGGGTTGAAAGTCAATTTTATCTGATATTAAAATGGCTACTCCAGCTTGTTTCCTGAGACCATTTGCTTGTAAAATTGTCTTCCAGCCTTTTACTCTAAGGTAGTGTTTGTCTTTGACCCTGAGGTGTGTTTCCTGTAAGCAGCAAAATGTAGGGTCCTGTTTACGTATCCAGTCAGTTAGTCTGTGTCTTTTTATTGGGGCATTGAGTCCATTGATGTTAAGAGATATTAAGGAATAGTGATTGTTACTTCCTATCATTTTTGACGTTATTTTTTAAATTTGATTGCTTAACTTATTTGGGTTTGATGAAAGGTTACTATCTTGCTTTTTTCAGGGTGGAGTTTCCCTCCTTGTATTGGTGTTGTCCTCCTATTATCCTTTTTAGGGCTGGGTTTGTGGATAGATATTGGGTGAACTTGGTTTTGTCGTGAAATATCTTAGTTTCTCCATCTATGGTGATTGAGAGTTTTGCTGGATATAGTAGTTTTGGTTGGCATTTGTGTTCTCTTAGAGTCTGCATGAGATCTGCCCAGGACCTTCTAGCCTTCATAGTCTCAGGTGAAAAGTCTGCTGTGATTCTGATAGGTCTTCCTTTATATGTTACTTGGCCTTTTTCTCTTACTGCCTTTAGTATTCTTTCTTTGTTTAGAACATTTGGTGTTTTGATTATTATGTGACGGGAAGTATTTCTGTTCTGGTCCAGTCTGTTTGGAGTTCTGTAGGCTTCTTGTATATTCATGGGCATCTCTCTCTTTAGGTTAGGGAAGTTTTCTTCCATAATTTTATTGAAGATATTTGCTGGCCCTTTAAGTTGTAAATCTTCACTCTCATCTATGCCTATAATCCTTAGGTTTGGTCTTCTCATTGTGTCCTGGATTTCCTGGATATTTTGGGTTACAAGCTTTTTGCACTTTGCATTTTCTTTAACTGTTGAGTCCATGGTTTCTATGGAATCTTCAGCATCTGAGATTCTTTCTTCTATCTCTTGTATTCTGTTGTTGATATTTGCATCTCTGTCCCCTGATTTCTTCCCAAGGCTTTCTATCTCCAAAGTTGTCTCCCTTTGAGTTTTCTTAGTTGTTTCTACTTCTGATTTTAGATCCTGGATGGTTTTGCTTAGCTCCTTCCCTTGCATGTTCGTGTTTTCCTGTAATTCTTTAAGAGATTTTTGTGTTTCCTCTTTCATGAGCTCAGCCTGTTGACCAAAGTTCTCCTGTATTTCTTTAAGAGATTTTTGTGTTTCGTCTTTCATGACCTCAGCCTGTTGAGCAAAGTTCTCCTGTATTTCTTTAAGTGTTTTTTGCATTTCCTCCTTGTTGGCTTTTGTATTCTCCTGGATTTCTTTCAATGATTTTTGTGTTTCCCTTGCAAGGGCTTCTAACTTTTGATCCATTTTCTCCTCAATGTCCTTCATGTGTTCCTGTACCAGCATCATGACCAGTGATTTTAAATCCAAATCTTGTTTTACTGGTGTGATGGGGTATCCAGGACTTGCTGGTAGAGGAGAATTTGGTTCAGATGTTGCCATATTGCCTTGATTTCTGTTAGTGACGTTTCTGCGTTTGCCTTTTGCCATCTAGCTCTCACTGGTGTTACTTGGTCTTGTCAGTGCTGGACTCACCAGTGCAAGCTGCCCCTTCCCCGTTGGCCTCTGGTGCACAGCTTACACTCTGCACTGCCTATAGACAGGGTGCTGTTGTCCAGGCTGTTCAGATCCCGAAGCAGGCACCTGAAGGCTCCCGCTGGGGCCCGCAGGATTTATTGGAGCACACCGACTTCTCCCAGCTGGCCGCCCGGAAGCCCCCACTAGCCTCTTGAGGGACCTGGAGATGTGGCGGCCACCCAGGCTGATCTGAAGCGGAGAGAGTTGAGCTGGGGGCTTCTGCCTGAGGCCTTGCCCCAGATTGTGTCTGTGGACCAGGTGGAACCCGTGTGCACCCCCAGGGAGCTCCGAAGGTGAATGTTGCTGTGACCTCCCCTGTGCTCCGCTCACTCCGCTGGGCAGCCGATTTCCCCAACCGGGCTGGCGCACCCTAGGTTAGCCTTGTCGCCTGGGCCCTGAGTCCAGGCAAACGCCTGGGAGGCCAAGGTCCGAGCAAAGTTCCCCTAGGGCTATGTCTGTTATTTGGGTCCGCCAGGTGACCCGGATGGCGGGCGTGCGCGTCCGCGCTCCGCGAAAGCACCGGGAGAGTCTGTTGTGCTAATAACCTCCTGGGCGGGTTGACACACAGATGGCCCACCAAGCCGCCCAGTTCTTGGGGTCAGTCCTGTGCCTTTTGGGGCCTAGACCCCCGTTTTGTTAGCCTCAGGCTACGCTTGTTAGCAGTCTCTGCCCTCCCGAGCACTCTGGCTCCTGTAGGCAAAATGGCGGCGCGTGCACCGGCCGGGGCAAAAAAAAAAACTCCTGGCTGGGTTGGCGCCCCGATGGCCACTCGAACAGCCCAGGGCCTGGGTGCAGGCCAACGCCCGTCTGGCTCAGACCCCTGCGGTGTTGGGCCTAGGATTATGTTTGTGTACCTCAGTCTGACCGATCTCTGGAGCCCGGGATCAAGATGGCGGTGAGTCTCTCCTGACTGGCGGGCAGCCGAGTTCTGAAGTGGCTTCCGTGCAGCGAAAGGCTCCGCAGAACCGCAGTTGCTTGCCGCCCGGCTGGTCAGCGAAGGTCAGTGGTCGTGGGCGCAGGGCCTAACTGGACCCTGTGTCGCCTTGGTTCCACTGCTGATGGCCCTTCAGCTGGAGCAGCCACTGCTACCGCCGCCGCCGCCGCCGCCGCCTCTCTGTACGTTTATTCTTAAGCTCACAGATAGTAACTGATATCTACAGTCGCAGTGTCCTAAATACATCCAATCTTGTTAAATAAGTAATGAAGATATGTGCATTTAGTTATTCCATTATCACGTAATCACTTCATGGTGACAAAAAAGTTCCAAGGATGGCCCAGTGGGTATGCTTGCCACCCAGCCTGATGACCTAAGTTTGGCTCCTAGAAAGCACATGGAAGAATAAAAGAATTGACTCCGACAAGTAGTTCTTCAGTTTCCACATATGCACCATTGTTTCTATGTACACACCTCATCCAACCACCCTGAAGGCTCTGTGGGATGGATACAACTATAACCGAGACATCCATCAGTTTCTGTTACTCAGTTGTTAAGTGGTAATCTGTATGTGAATCACATCTAAGGGTGTCTGAGTGTGTTGGCTCTTAAATCTATGCACTTAACAACTCAGATACACTATCGGTGGTGGTTTGAACATGCTTGGCCCAGGGAGTGGCACTGTTAGGAGGCATACCCTTGTTGGAGTAGTTGTAGCCTTGTTGGGGAAAGTGGGTCACTGTGGAGTGGGCTTTGAGGCACTCCTCCTAGCCACATGGGAGACAGCCTGCTCCAAACTTTTTTGAATGAATATGTAGAACCCTCAGGTCCTCCAGCATCATGCATGCATGCATGCGTGTTGCCATGCTTCCTGCTATGATGATAATCTGCTGAACCTCTCAACGTGTAGGCCAACCCCAGTTAACTGTTGTCCCTTATAGGAGTTGCCTTGGTCATTGTGAATTTTCAAGGCAATGGAAACCTAAGAAACAATCTCTACCAAAATTGACATTTGGGTGACTACTCCAGGAGACTATTTAAGTTAGCAAGATTAGTGTGTCCTACTGAGCAAAGTATTTATGAGTCGAGCTTCCAAGAGCAATGCCATCTGGACAGAGTCCCTTAAACAAAGAAACAGTAGCAAAAGTTATTCTGGACAAATAAAAGACAAGACTGTGGTGTTTTTAATGCATTGTTGTTGAGACTCCTGTTTTATATAGAGAAAAAATTGTATCCTAAACACCCAAGAAGCTGCCATGAAGAAAGTAAAATTCTAATGATATCAGAGGTTTTTATTAAGGTCTCTCTCACTAATGTACATTTCACAATTCAGCTTAGTATTTCTCTATAACATCCATTCTATGACTAATTTCTAGAAATATTTTAAATCTGAGAAGCATGTGATACATGCATCCACACATTTATTATATGTATCACATGTATGTATGTATTTATGCATGTATATATGTATGTTGTATGTATGTATGTATGTATGTATGTATGTATGTATCACATGAATCTACTCATGACCAGATTTCTTGGGACCTCTGTGCTATATTCTCATTGTTTCTTTAAATTCTCATTGATTAGAAGAATAATTAACTATACACACTCAAGCTGTTTCTCATCACTATTTAAATTTGGTAACTCTCTGGGAGGATGAAAAAAGATTAATGCTAGGTTCTCAATTTCAAAATATTCTTTCATTTCTTAATATCTAGTCTTTAAAGGTCTAACCAGCTATCAAATATTTGAGGCTTGATAGCTTCTGTCTCATGACCTCTCCTGTCTTCAACTCTTTTAGCTCTCTCCACAGAGCTGGAAGACGGGTTAACTTCATAGGACTCTTATTGAATGCAGTCAGGTTGAAGGATCCTTATGGGAAAAGGATTAATAAGAATACCTCTTCCTATTTATATGTCAGGCCATCAAAGTCAAAAGTCATCCTCATCACAGCATAAAAATTGACCGCTTAAGTAGCATGCACTATCTCGGGTAACTCAAAAGCTTATATACCAGCTTCCTAGAGATTATTTTTTTAAACAATATATAATACCTTTTGAACTCTGTAAATTTCCATGTCCCTTCTGTAAAAGACTCCTAAAGCACAGATATAGGTAGTAAGCAAAAAAATGAATAGAAAAAAGAGTACACTTACATGGAGAAGATTTAAGTATGCATTAAAAATCTGTGCTAAAAGTGCCAGGGCCATAATGTTTATATAGTTTCATACACTTCCACTGTACCTCAAGAACTATTTGCCTTTGGGGTGGTAAGCAATAGAGAACTTGCTTAGCATGTGAACCTAGAGTCAATTTCTAGCATCACCGGAAAAAATTAATGAAAAAAATTCTTAATGTGGAAAATCGTTAGGATGCTAGATTTACATGACTCAATTCTTTTTCTCCAGTCTAAGAGCACTACTCAGATTTCAGACCTAGCCTTACCTATGAAGTGCTCCTAACTATTCTCCAGTCTAAGTTATTAGGCAAAAATTTTCTGCTGTTAATGACTTTCATTCAAAGTAAACCATAAAAAAAAAAAAAAAAAAAAAAAGGCTTAAGATAGATTCAGCATTGTTTCTCGGGCTTCGACAGGGATATTCTTTCTTCAAGAACTTGCCAAAAACCCACATCTAGAAGTTGTTGATGCAAAAATAACTGTGATTTATATATAATCATGTCCCTGGAGTCTTCAGAGACATCCCTCTGCTTGCTGGTCATACCCAAACTGCTCTGACATCTGTCATATACAAGAAAATCGACTGATTCTCGCTTTTTTTCAACTCCCTGGTTTAAAACTGAATAAGTTTACCCTTTAAAGCCTCAAGCTTCAGCAAGGCCATGCATAACCTTCTTCAATCAGCATATAGAAATATCAACAACATTCATGTAAGCAGCTTATTCATATTACATATAAGTCTACTATGGTACCTCAAAAGTATAATTCTTCAACATGACAAAATATTATCATACGTGATGAAAACATCCTTGCCCGGATTAAAACCCAACATCCTCAACAGATAAATGCATTCTTATCTATAAACCATTTTGTAGTCTTATTTCAGAGACTTGTCTTAATAAATATCACTTATCTGAGAGTAGGTAGGCTGGCTAGTCTTATGTAAAGTTGGCACACACAGACTAGAGTTATCTGAATGACGGAAACCTCAATTGTGAAAATGCCTCCAAAAGATCTGACTGCAAGGAATTTTCTTAATTAGTGATCAGTGTGGGAGGGAACAGGATACTGTAGGTGGTTCCAGCCCTGCACTAGTGGTCCTAGGCTCTGTTAGAGAGGAAGCTGAGCATCCTTGGGAGGCAAATCAGTAAGCACACCCCATGGCTTCTGGTTCTGCTCCTTCTTCCAGGTTCCTACCCTGTTTGAGTTCCTGTCCTGACTTTCTTAGATTCTGACCAGCAAGTTGGGGTGGAAAGGATTATTTGGCTTATACTTCTACATTGCAGTCAGCAGGGGTCTCATCCATCAGACTTATCTGATCACTCCATCCCTAT
The DNA here is from genome assembly GCF_947179515.1 of Apodemus sylvaticus. Taxonomy (NCBI): domain Eukaryota; kingdom Metazoa; phylum Chordata; class Mammalia; order Rodentia; family Muridae; genus Apodemus; species Apodemus sylvaticus. Next base: position 27,366,959 of record NC_067474.1, read on the forward strand.
GACTAAAATTTTGTGGGCATGTTCATAGTCTTTCTGGAAATGGAAAACAAAGCTCTATGAAGAGCTCTAAAAGAGAAGCTCTATGAAAAAACACGGAGCTCTCATACTTCAGGTCGTTGTAATACTTTATGCACATCAACATGCTTAAGCAAAAATAGCAAACTCCTGAAAAACACTTGACAATGTAGGTCACCCGCTGGGCTGTCAATCTCCAGAGTTAGAGAGTTCACAGAGCCCCTGTGGTAGAGCTCCACGCTGTGTCATATCACTCAACTTACTGTCTGGTCTAAATCAAGTGGTGCTACAAAATAGATTGCCAGGGTATCCCACGGGTTCTCACAGAACTGATATTCCATTTCATCGTTCCAATAACTTGTTACCAGAAGTGTGATAGGTATTTTAGGAATGAGTCTCTTAAACATCTAGGCATGTGTTAGGTGGAGGCAGTCAGATTTTTGGAATTAGGCATGTTCAGAACATTCTGCTATAGAGCACAGCAAACGATAACATCAAAGTTTCTAGCCCAGCATACACTGAATAACCAGATTCATAAATGCATAAACAAATGAGTGAATAGATGATATAATCAGGAAGCAAATATGAAGTAAAATGAGGGCATAATTAAATCGTATTGCTCTCTCTGCCTCTACTTTTCTCTTGTTTGTATTTCTTTCTTCCAGCCTTTTCATAACATCTCTGAAGCCACCAGAAATTCCTAGAAAGTTTTGAGGTATCTATGAAGAACATGTGATTGCTAAGCATTGGTTATATCATATACCATTTATCTTCCCAGGAAATGGAAGAATCCCCCAGGGTCATATATCCACGTATGCATGACAGAAGGGCAAACCTTCCAGAAGATCAATCCATATATCTGACTGCTTTGTAAGGGATTTACTAAGTGCAAAACAAATCATTCTTGGCGCCTGCCTTTGGAAACATTTCCTTTAGTGTTTAGAGAGTGCAGTCACCCGGTCACTGGCATTCTGAGACAAGAAGTCTTGCAGATGGTTTAGTGTGTACTCAGTAAGATGGTCTTCTCCATTAACTCCTCAGATCTCAACACATGCTGTTTCCAAAGTCTGTTCAGGGTGGTAATCTTATGGCCTAGCAATAGCCTAGTAGAATTAGTATTAGGTGCTTTACTTGGCACTAAAAGATTTAGAAATGTGTTAACAGAAGTTCTACTAAAATGGCCCATCTGCAGAGCTTGAATGTACCAGCTTTTAGACACACAGAATAGAAGAGCAATGTTTGCAAAAGAGAAAGTTTCACGGACCATCTGACGTCTAGTGGATTTGCTTCAATGTTGTGTTCCCATGGACTTCCTTGAGAACAGTCTCTGAGTGAATAGCAGACATGTTAAGACTTTATTGGAGCACTCTCAGAATTATAAGGGAGGGGTAAGGAGGATTTTGTAGAAAGACAAGAGGAGTGAAACAGGAGTCAGAGAAAAGTCTTCTGCCAATCTTAGGGAATGCTGGAAGCAGCTGAGTCTTAATATCTACCCTCACTACCTTCCACTGAAATATAAATATCAGATACTTTTGTCCCTGCTCCGTGTACTAGGTTGGCAAGGTCCTTTGACACATGGCACGAGATGGCCAGAAGCCATTAGCATTCAACACTTCTAGATACTAAGAAAATGAGTACCCTGTTACTGAAAGAGGTATCTGAGCATCTTTCTACTGTACTTGCTGAATCTGTCATGGCTAGGATAATAAATAAGGACACACAGTAGCTCACAGAGAAGTACATCTTCATTATTAAGTATTCTAATATATATATTCAGAATATAACTTAAGAATATCCCTGCAATAAAATTAGTATCTCTGGAGATGTCAAATCTCTTCACACACACACATGCACATGCACACGCACTCACACACGCACACACACACACACACACACACACACACACACACACACGCACACGCACGCACATGCACGCACAAGCACACACACATACATACACACACATGCACACACAAATTTAAGTATTTACAAGGGCTAGAGGGATGGCTCAGTGGTTTGGGGCATTCACTACTCTTCCAGAGGACCCAGGTTAGATACCCAGCACCCACCTAATCTGCAACTCCAGTTCCATGGAATCTAATGCCTTCTTCTGGCTTCTACAGACACCAGGCATGTGCATGGTACACAGACAAGCATGCAGACAAAACACCCACACACATCAGAGTCCTTACCTAAACAAATAAATGAAATAACCATGTAATAACTTATAAGCTACCAATTTGTCATTGGAGAAAATTACTAAAATAACTGCTTTGATGCATCTTTCTTACCATGTTTTCAAAGAAAAGCAATTGTAAATAAACTACAAAGAAACATTAAGAACTTAAACAGCTCTTGACACTGTTTCAGAGACAATCAAGCTATGGATTTTCATTTCTTAGGTAGAGAAGTGAGATTCCTTAGAGAGTCTTTTATAAATACAAAAGAATAATCAGTTCAGGAGACTAATCCTCCAGCCATAAGAAGTTAGAATTGGAGCCAAGGACTCAAAGGAGTTTATACCAGTAAACACTGAGATATCTGGGCTGTTCCTGGATTCAGCTTGTCAGATTCTGACTGAATGAACAGTGATAGAGCTGCTAATGTGAGCTGTTGTGATGTAATTTGTTATATGTACTAGTAATCTTTTAAGGAAAGGTGAGACATTCAGCATTAAAGAGGACATTAATGTTTGTCTTTGAAATAAACAGAGGATTCATATGTGTAATTATGTCTTTCCTATATGTATAAACAGCCGATATTTTTAAGGTATCCTTTTTGTATTTTGTGTTTTCTTATTTATGATTTATTTCTTATAAATTGTAACCATAGTTCTTTAAATCTCAAGTGACATTTGTATTGTTTAATGATTAATGAAACAATGTACCTGTGCATATATCAACTTTATTGGTTGTTCCATAATATTATTTAGTTGTTTTATAATGTTATTTATTGTTTTTCTTGTCTTGTTTTGAAATAGTTAAGATTGGTTTTATTTCCCACTCCCATTTGCTGCTGAATTCACAGTTTAAAATATTTTGTAAAAGATTGATAAAGGTATTACATAACCAACCTGGATTCTAATTATAGAGGTGGAGTCCTCTACCTTTCAAAAAATAGAAAGGTTCTTAGAACATGTTATGGCTACATAATACCTACCTCTCAATATCTTGCAGTTTTAAGCATGTTGTTTTAATTTGTACTTACATTGGGTATGATCAATATTTTAAAAAATTGCTATTTTCATCACTGTTTATTTTTATTTCAGTACATTTTATTTACTTGAGTTATAAGAATTCTTCGTGGGTTTTGTTTTTTTGGATCATATCATCTATGTTCATCCTAAGTCAATATTGTATTTAAAAGAAACTAATTTTTCTCCAGATACTAAACTAGTCATAATGCTTAGAAAATGTTTCAGAGATATTCGTGCTAAAAACAATTCTTGATACTCTCTTAAATATTTTGACAGTGTGTCAGAGTTATTAATGCCAACAGTTTGAAAGTCCAAAACAGCTCTATCTCGGGATGGTAAGAACTGTAAAGGTGATACTTCTTCATTTAGCAAAGTCTTTAAAGATTGTCTGACCCAATTGTTGAGAGAATTAGGAATGGTGACCTTTAACCTCAGAGTCTACATTATGGTTATTTTGTCATTAGTTTGAAATCTACTAAAATGCTCTGAGAATCAGCTAAATCCAAATCCATCCAGACTGGGCCACAAAATGCTATGGCTGTTAGCTTATGGTTTGGCAGTGAAACACAGGTCACCTATGAAAGTCAGTGGTCAAAGAATTAGAAACAGTGAGTGTCTTCATTCTTTCAAAGCTGTTGATAACAAGCTTCAGTTATTATGAATTAGGTCAAGGGCAGAAAAACAATGTCAGGTAATAAGAGGGCCACATCCCAACCATCCAGTCTCTGTGGATACTCGTAAGAGAGATCTGGGAGGACCAGCCACTTCTCTTGTGATTGGTGCCCCACTCCTACAGTGATGCAGGCCCTTGCAGACTAGCTCTGCCCATCAGAAAGGCCAACAGCATAAATAAATCCCCCTCAGACACTCCCAGGACAAATGTGTGATGGGGGGGGGGATAAAAATTAAGAATTAGCTCTATTTGGAGTCATGGACCTGAGGAAAAAGTCAAGAAAAGCAGCAAAAACACAAAACCTACATGGCAAAACTGTAAATTAATCAAAGAGGCACTTCAATACCTTCCATTTCCCTTTTTAAAAGCAGTTAATAAGTGTCTAATATCTAAAGAGCTCTATTCAGAACTCTAAAGTTCTTGCTTGCATTAGACAAAACTGATAAGCCATTTAAAGTAAGCACAAGGTCAAAAGTAGTATCACTGTTATTTATGTTTTTATTTATGATATGTGCAAGTGTGCACGTGTGTGTGTGTGTGTGTGTGTGTGTGTGTGTGTGTGTGTAAAGATGTGCCCATGTCACAGTACACATACACGTAGGAGCCAGAAGACAGCTTGTTGGAACTGCTCCTTATTCCAAACTAAGGATCTTTTAGAGATGGAACTCACTTTGTCAGATTTGCCAGGCAAGTGCTTTACCCATGGAGACATCCTGTCCAAACAGCTGAGTCTAAAAATCGTATTTTTATTTGCTGAACTAAGTAAATGAAGAATAATGATGAGGGGGCATCTCATCGCAGGGCATTGGGCAAGTGTTCTTCTCAAATGATAATGCTTCTCCTTTGGAAGGGGAGCGTATGAAGTTTTGTCTCATAAAGGTGACTTTTTTCCGTAAGACAAACCTTTGGTTTTTTTCTTAACCTCTCTGTAAAGAAATGAGAATGTCTACCCAGGAGAGATTATAGAAGCTACTGAGGCAAACATTGTGGTGGCTTCTTATGTTAAGAATGCTTGCATAACATCTTTTTTTATTCTTTCTCTTCCTTCTTTCCTTCCTTCCTTCCTGTCTGTCTTTTCTTCCTCCTACCTCTGTCCTCCCCTCCCCCTTCCCTCCCTTCTCTCTTCCTTCCTTCCTTTTTATTTATTCTTTTCTCATCTATTACACTCCTACTGCAGTTTACCCTCCTTCCAATCTCTCCCCCCAGACCTCCCTTTCCCAGATCCATGTCCCCCCCCAACCTTCACTCAGAAACCAGTAGTCCTTTCAGGGACATTAACCAAATATAATATAACAAGTTACAATAGGACCAGACACATATTCTCACATCAAAGCTGGACAAGAAGAAAAAGGTTCCCAGAGGCAGCCAAAAAAAAGTCAGTCACTCCTCCCTCCGCCCATCTCTCAACCCTAGGAATCCCACAGCATCAAGCTACAAAACCATAACACATGCAGAGGACCTCGGTAAGGTCGACACAGGCTCACTGATCCCTGTAAGCCCACTTGAGGTCCAGTCAGTTGATTTTATGTGCTGCGTTCTTGAAATAACAAGACATTTTTCAAATCAAATCAAAATATACAGAGATATCCAAGTATGCCCCTCTCTCTAACATAAAAAATTAGAAGCAGCAATGGCAGAAGCAAATCAAGATTAGCTAAAGAAAGCCCCCCTGATAATAAGGAATGCTTGTTAAATGATGTCTTTAATCCTAAGTGTTTGTGGAGGTCTAAGTCAATGGTCCTAAGACTTTGCCTAAGTAACTTGCTTGTGGAGGCTTCATTCCTCTGTGGCTGCAGATGCAAACAGTGCACCTGCTGCTAATTGCAGCCACAATTAGACTATTATGGGAATAATTAGACATTTAATTTTGAAGATGTAAATGACTGGCCCACAATTAGTCCTGGCTAAAGCATTTACACCCATATTAAAGGAAATTCTGTTCAAATGAGTCAAATTTTCTGCATTCGCTGTCCTTACTTTGCCAAGGGACAGAAACAAATACAACCAGGCATGCAATGTTAACAGGAGCACAATATGGTTATACTTATTAACCATACTAGATGACAAAGATATAAACAAACACAGGCATAAACAGAAACCAGGAAAAAGCAACTGTCAGACCTGCTTGCAACAATGAGCCCCTTTCTTAGTCTCTTTTGGCAAGCTAGCAATTTGTAAATGGATCAGGGAAGATTGCCACCAGTGTGGCATCATATGCTAGTATCTTCTAGTCTGATGTCATATACTTCAGGATGGGAGGTTATGGGGAATCTACATCTAGCTTAGTAACATCCAAGTGGATGGTCCAGACTTTGTCTTTGACCACTTTACCCCTGCGTTTCTCCTTGGGGCACCTTTTAGCTGTGAATGCTTAGAAGACATCTGTTTTCTGCTTAAGTACAGTTTTGCAGTTACATGCTCAGTACCACCTGCAGTTGACCCAGTGGCCTTTATTAAAACATGACAAAAGGAGGCAATTCCTCTCCTTTTTATTCTTAGAAAACAAAAGGGGTTTTGAAGAACTATGTCTTTTATGTCCTATCTTTTATATTTTTCAAAATGCTGGGCAATACTTACACAACAGGACCGTAGTACACATTTCAGTGTAAGCTGGAGTATGCATGCCAGTTTGCGCTTCTGCCGTATTCATCTTGAAAGGCTTATATTTCCTACATATTGCTTAAAATATTGATATACTTTAAAATGTACATGCACATGTGAAATTACCTTTCTCATACCCAGAAACAAAGCACTCCACTCCACTCCACTCTCCTGCAGACTGTGTAACGAAATCATTAATTGGTTTAAAGAATTCCTCAACTTACTGGCTGAAGTTTAAATGTACCCTTAAACATCAACTACGAGGAAGTATAACAAACACGGAGAGTCTTTATCATCCCTCCAACTCCAAGACAGAACACTTCTAAGTTAATGCTGTGCATCATCACTGCCAGTTACAGAAGCTTAATTTATCAATTAATTATTAAGCACTTTAGATGGGAATACCAAAGCTGCTGTAAGTGGGCAGTTCAGGTATTCCTCTAGCTTCAGGTTAGTGAGTGTTTCTTTGTTATGAGCACCGCGAGAATATCAGGAGGAGGATGTGACTATCACTCTGAACTTCAACCTTCACATGGTACCGTCCATAACCAAGTGACCTACTGCTGCTCATTAAAGTTAATGCAATCACTCATTCCACATCGGTTGTAATCAGCGGCAAATTGCACTCATTTTGAGGCTGTTCAGGCAGTGTGGAAGGAAGCAGACTGCACCGACAACTTTTCTGTCACCCCCTGTTTTTATTCAACACAAAGGAAAATAATAACAGAAAGGGGGTGCATTATAATAAGTCCTAGAATATGTCTATTGATACCACTTCAATAGAACCACAGGACGATGATTTTTCCAGGCTAGATCTTCACCTCAAAATCCAGACAAGACTAGAGGAAAGGATGAGGGCATTCAGGTGATGATCCCACTTGACTAATTTTGCAGTTATTGCTTTTCCCTTTTACTGAGCTCCATGTTTCTTGAACATTAAGGACCATCTTGTCTACCTCCTGGTAGTAATTGTAAACTCTTCAGAAACCCCAATGCTGTAATATTGATTTTTTTTCTTTTAAAAAGTGATATATGGAAACACAAATGTAGAAACACACATAAAGCATAAACCACAAACTGGTAGAATTAGTCAGAATAATGTATCTAAAAAAGTAAAAACCTAATGGTTTCCACTTCAAATACATTTGTCACAGAAAGATCATTAGTGCCCATTTTATGATTACACTGTGGTTATGATAGTTCTCTAGCTTTTGAAATGTTACTGGAAATTGAAGGTTAAGAAGTAATCACATTAGATCAGGACACTGTGAGATATCCTCTGATCTACTGGGAAAGCAATCTCTAGAGGAGAGCAATATTGAACTTAAAGAGGAAAAATGCTGTACTGTTGTGAGAGATGCTATTGGTTTATTGAACAGGATGAGCCTTTCTAGCACTTTACCAGGTATAAGTTGAATAGTTGCCTTAGAATAGAAGGCAAAAAATCAGCGGACATTTAGAAGAATGCAGAGAAACTAGAAAATCCCCTTCATGTGTATCATGTAAGTGCTCCCACGCACATTTAAATATGGTAACATGTGCACAGAAAGGTTTTTACAACAGCTCTGGTTTTCAAAGCATGGCCCTGACCTGGAGGCATTAGCAACACCTGAAGACATATAAGTAGTACAAGATCTCAACACCTCCTCAAACCTACTAAAATTGAAACCTTGATGGTGGTGTACAACCTGATTGCAAGGCTGATGCACAGGAGAGTTTCACAACCACAATATTATAAAACTGGATAGATTCCCATTTAGCAGCTGGGCAGATCCAGCGGCCATGTCATCTATATAAGGTAAGAGGTGATCTTAGGTAGCATATAAGAGATATCTGATAAAGCAAAGTTCCTGAAATCACCATGTAGCTTTGGGTATTGGGGTGAGTTACTTAATATTGGTAGACTCAAAATTCGGATTAGATTAAGCATGGTAGTATATAGGCTTGTAATCCACCACTTAGGAGATAAAGGCAAGAGGATTAAATGTGAGTTTTTGCAGACCCAATTTCTTTGCCACATGCTAAGGGCAAAGTATATAAGCACTTATTCACTCCCACTCTATGTAAAGGAAGAGCATTAGTAGGTTTTGTGGTTACAAGGTATTAAACTGAACCATATGGTTTTATAAATGATGGGAACTTTTAATAGGGTTAGCCATGTAGTTAGAAATTCATATTGGCTGAAACATGACAGTGAGTTGGTAAGATTTGAATCTTGCTGTTTTATATGTGTGCAGCTGTAACATGTTCTCCTGACATATTAAAGTATCTTCAGAATTATAAATTGTTAATTTGAAAACTAAAACATAAATATCGTTAAATTTTAGATTACAAACTTTGCTGCTCTATTCAGTAACGTGGTTAACTCTTCCTTGCACAACAATGATTTATGTATTTAAGGATCATTTTTATTTATTATTTTACACGCGCACACGCGCACATGTGTGTGTGTGTGTGTGTGTGTGTGAAGTTTTCCTCAAAGGCCAGAGCTGTTAGATACCCCTGGAGCTGGTTAAGTATGAACCACCTAATTTGGGTGCTTGGAATTGAACTCTCTTCTCATATAAGAGCAAGATGAACATCTAACCTCCGAGCCACATCTTTATTTATCATTGTTTATTACCTTTAAATTTTTACTGCAACAGATATCTATGAAAATAAAATACTTTAATAGTTTATTGAAATTCCAACTACTAGGAATACAAGAATTTAATAATCTCATTAATTACTCCCCCCATTAATTTATTTAAATCCTGATTGCAGTCCCCCCTCACACAGCCCATCTCCCATCCCCCCTTCCCTTTCTCTGAGAAAGGGGACTGCCCTTCCCAGTACTAACCCGCCCTACAACATAAAGTCACTGCAAGGTACATCCTTTCTCACTGAAGCAAGACAGGACAGCCCAGTTAGGGAAACAGGATCTGCAGGCAGGCAATACAGTCAGGGACAGTCCCTGTTCCAGTTGTTGGTAGACCTGCATGAAAACCAAACTGTACATCTGATACGTATATCATATATATAAAGGCTAAGTCCAGCCTATGGATGCTCTTTGGTTTGTGGTTCAGTCTCTGGGAGCCTTCAAGAGTCCATGTTAGTTGACTCTGTTGGTCTTCCTGTAGAGTTCCTATCTCCTCTAGGTTCCCCAATCCTTTTCCCAACTCGTCCATAATTCTCCCCGAGCTCTGTCTAATATCTGGCTGTGGGTCTCCACCTTTCTGTCATGCTGGGTAGAGCCTTTCAGAGCACAGTTATGCCATGTCTGTAAGCACAGCAGAGTATCATTCATAGTGTCGAAATTGGCTTTTGCTCATGGGATGGCTCTCAAATTTGGGCTGGATATTAGTTGGCCATTCCCTCAGTCTCTGCTCCATCTCTGTCCCTGTACTTCTTGTAGGCAGGACAAACTTTGGATTGAATGTTTGGTGGGTGGGTTGGTATCCTTATTTCTCCATTGGGAGTCCTCCCTGTCTACAGGAGCTGGCCAGTTCAGGCTTCATCCCCCCATGAAGGTACACTACATTAGGACATGGTAGTACTAAGAGACACCCTAGGGGATCTCCTGTACTCCAGACATAGTCCTGCTTACCTCCATTGTGGAGAGGCAACCCAATTTTCCCCGTGGTAATCTGGATCTATCACCCCTCCTAACACTGTTATTCCTTTCTTAGCCTGTTGGTTTAAGGGCATTAGAAGCCTGAAATGGCCAGGGGGAAATCTGAGCTTCCAGTTCAATGGAATGTTTGTTGTGACTCCTAGTAGGAGCACTCCCTGCTCTGAAACCAAAACTTCTAGGCCAGCAGAACCTAAAGGTGTGGGGACAGGAAGCAAAATTTTTCTTAGAGAGTCACTAGGAGTGATAGTGAGTAGAACTATTCCCTTTTCCACCCCTTGATTTCTGGACCCATAGATCCTGGCTATGGGAGAAACTGTACCATATATTGAACGCTGATTCAAAGCATATACTGCCTTCTGAAGAACTCTGCCCCAGTCCTCCATGCTGTTGCCACTTAATTGGCACTGTAATTGTGTCTTCAAAAGGCCATTCCATCTTTCTATCAGACCAGCTGCTTTAGGATGATGGGGAACATGGTAAGACCAGTGAATTCCATAACTGTGGGCCCACTGTCGCACTTCTCTGGCTGTGAAATGAGTTCCTTGGTCAGAAGCAATACTGTGTGGAATACCATGACGATAGATAAGGCATTCTGTGAGTCCACAGACGGTGGTTTTGGCAGAAGCATTACGTGCAAGAAAGGCAAATCCATAACCAGAATAAGTATCTACTCCAGTAAGAACAAACGTTGTCCTTTCCACGGGGAAGTGGTCCAATATAGTCAACCTGCCACCAGGTTGCTAGCTGGTCACCTCGAGGAATGGTGCCATATCTAGGGCTCAGTGTTGGTTTTTGCTGTTGGCAGATCTGGCATTCAGCAGCAGCTGTAGCCAGGTCAGCCTTGGTGAGTGGAAGTCCATGTTGCTGAGCCCAAGCATAACCTCCGTCTTGGCCACCATGACCAGTTTGTTCATGTGCCCACTGGGCAATAACTGGAATGGCTGGGTTTCCCATTCCAGCTGGAGGCTGACTGTCCATAGAACAGGTTATCTTATCCACTTGATTATTGAACTCCTCCTCAGCTGAAGTCACCTTTTGGTGAGCATTTACATAGGACACAAATATCTTCACATCCTTTGCCCATTTGGAGAGATCTATCCACATACTTCTTCCCCAGATATCTTTCTCATCAATTTTCCAATTGTGATCTTTCCACATCCATGACCATCCAGTCAATCCATTGGCTACAGCCCATGAGTCAGTGAACAATCGTACATCTGTCCATTTCTTCTTCCAAACAAACAGTAATACCATGTGTACTACCCGAAGTTCTGCCCACTGTGACAATTTTCCTTCATCTGTATCTCTTAGGGTTGTCCCAGAAAGGGATTGTAATGCTGCAGCTGTCCACTTCTGGGTGGTGCCTGCATAACATGCAGAGCCATCAGTAAACCAGGTCCTAGTCTTCTCTTCTTCAGTCAGTCGGTCATAGGGAACACCGCATGAGGCTAGGAGTCTCAGCTAAAGTTACTCTCAGGATCCCTACAGGTCTCCTTCTCCTCTTTCTCCCAACACTCAATTCCTCCCTTGCTTCTGTTCTCAGCCCCATCCCCTCTCCCAGCAAGTTCCCTTCCTCCATCCACCTCTGATGACTCTTTTATTTCCCTTTCTGAGTGAGATTCAGGCTACCTCCCTGGGGCTCTCCTTGTTATTTAGGATCGGTGGATCTGTGGATTGTAGTGTGGGTATCCTGTTCTTTATTGCCAATATCCACTCGTAAGTGAATACCAACCATGCATGTCTTTTTGGTCTGGGTTACCTCACTCGGGTTGATATTTTCTAGTTCCATCCCTTTGGCTGCAAATTTCATGATGTTCTTATTTTTTAATAATTAATGATTACCAAACAATTCCACCACTGGGGACCAAGCATTTGAACGTGATCCTATGGTGGTTATTTTCATTAACATCATCACAATAGCCATTCTTTGATTCTTGGAATAATCTTTAAATTCCATCCCCTTTGTTTCTTTCTTGTTTATTGTTTGTATTCTTCTTTGCTAATTATTTTCATCACATCTAATTCCTTAGACAATTGATTTCTCCAAGACTTAGTTTCCCTGTGCTCTCAACTGATTTCTGTAACTAACTCTTTTACTTTCCTGTCCCATGAAGTTCAATTTTTTTCTAATGCTCAATTTTTGGACACATTTCGTCAAAAGTTAGGACTTTTTTCCCCATGCTTATTGAACTCAGCAACAACTTTCACCACGAGGATACAGAAGAAGTAAAACTACTCTGTCAGGTTCTAGGCAGATCCCAGGATACTGTCAGCCTCTATTGGTTCTCTTCTGAGGCTCACTGTTGAACTCTTGAGCTACTGTATGAAATATCCAACGAAACTGAGCCCATCTTTCTGGGACCCAAACTAGACAAATGGAAGACCCATGCAGTAAAAGAAAATAGTATATGTACAACCTCCTGCTGTTTCATCTAGACCTCAGCTTATGGGTTCACCAGGCAGAGGATATAGAAAGTACTAGTCCAATAATGTACTCTTGACAAAATAATTATGAGATGTGATAATGTACTTTTTAAGATGCTGCTTTTGGAAGTAGATTGCCAAAAGTTTTATTATTCACTTTTACAGTTGCTTCAGGAAACTACACTGACTGAAGCAACATGAGGAGAGGTATATTTGGGCTCCGAGTTTGAGGGTATAATACATTATGGTGGGGAAGTCAAAACAATGGAAGATTGAAGCAGCAGATCATCCTTCCCAAGTCAGGAAGAAAGCATTGACTAATGCATGTACTTGACTGGTTGTCTTCTTTATGTGGAGTCCTGGGATACCAGCCCATGGAGTGGTGACATGATAATTGAGGATGAAACTTCAATTACCCTAATCTAGATAATATTTCACAAATATGCCCAAAGGAGAACCTAATCTAGGTAATCCCTCACAGACAGGCCCAGGAGATAATGTAATCTAGATAATTCATTACAAGCATATCAACAGGCTTACCTCTTAGATGAATTTAGATGCTGTCAAGTAGACAATGTTAACCTTACATAGCAAGAGATAACTAGAACTTTACTGCTTAATTGATTTTGTTTTCTAAAACTTAGTTTATTTTCAGGTTTACTACTAATACTTCTGTATTAAACATATTTATAGAGATCTGGGGAGATGAAGCAAAAGCTACTCTTCCAGAGGTCCTGAGTTCAGGTCCCAGCAACCACATGGTGGCTCACACCATCTGTAATGGGATCTGATGCTCTCTTCTGGCATACAGGTACACATGCAGGTAATGAACTCTTATACATAAAAAATAAAGCATATTTGTAATTTATGCAGATATATATTTTTCCGTATATATTCCAGTAAAGATAATTATGAGAGTCATAGGTCTAAACAAATACTTAACAATTCTGAATAACTGTTGCCAAGTTTTTTCATGAAAGATTGTAACAAAGTACACTCCTACTATCAAAGTAAAAGAGTAAGCTTATATTCATATTTTCAACATGGATAATTAGCATTTTAAAAATTAGTAATGAAGATGGTCCCAATATATGACAAGTTGATTGCTGTTGCACTTGGTTACCGTCCAGGGGTGAACAGTAAGTCCCCATTGCTGAAGACACAATACACTTCAGACACTAGGCAGAGAGGACCTGATCTGCATCTGACCTGAAGCCCTCCTCCCTCAGCAGTGGCTTTCATGGAACCTCAAGGTATTGTGCAAGCCTCCAAAGGAGGGAATCAGCTGACTATGACACCTATGGACAGGCACCCCTGGGTGGCAATTAACAGCTCTCTAATTAGACTTAAGGCCCCCTAAACATGGAGAAAACCGTGAACAGAACTGGAACATTAACCCGAGGCCAATGAGGTCTTGAAGCAGAATCTACAATTGCCACTTTATGACAAACCAACATAATTCCCAACTGCATTTTAAATATTTGTCCGTATTTTTACAGGAGAGTATAGCTCATACCGCTCATCAAAAACCCTTCTGTTTTCTACAGGGGCGTGGCAGTTTCAGAGGTTTCATCTATTATCATCAGAATGGAAAGCATGACAAGTAGCTTGTGTGCAGGCAGGCATGGTACTGGAGAGGTAGCTGAGAGTTCTACATAAGGAAGAAGCCTGAGACACACTTGAACAGATTTGAGCTTCTGAGACCTGAAAGCCTGCCCATACTGACACACCTCTTCCAAGAAAGCCATACCTACTCTAACAAGGTATGGCTAATAATGGGAATTCTTATGGGGGCCATTTAATTCAAACTGCCACATTGGTTTTTTCCCCCTCCTACAAACAATGCTGTTAAAGTCATATGTGGGTTGGCAATGGTTCCTATAACTAAGATATTCCAACTTCAAATTAAGCAGAAATCCCTTATAGGTGTGTGCTCTAATTTTGGATTTTAGTTAATTCTAGATTTAGTCAAGTTGACAGCCAAGAATAGTCACCATAAGTCTACCCCTTGTCAACTTGATACACAATCATATATTGTGATTAATTTCCAAATGAAGACAATAGCCAGGTAATAATAATAATAATGTGTAAACATGACTATCCCACATATAATTGCAAATATAATATATATTTAACCACATCATGTTTTTGCTAACATGATATTGGTATTTCTTGTACAACCACAAATTGATTATGAATTTAGAATATGTCACAATGTCCTTTGAAGGACGTTCTTTTAGTATCTTAAATTGGTATATGGGATGGAGTAACACACCCAAATGATGAATGTGCTGACTCCAGAATCCAAATAGGACCACCAAATGTAAAGGCCAGGTGCAATAAATTATCCTTCACCTTAGATACAGGAATATCTATCTCTGTATGCCCCCAAACCTCTGGACTTCTAAGAACTGCACTGAGGTAGAAAGCCCTTGAATTTTGGTTGCATTTGCTTCCTGTCCTCTGATGTACATATGTGTTACCAGTGAGTTCAATGTGGTTGATACTTCCTGCTCACTTGGTCCAATCAGCATAGTGTCATAAATGCAGTGTCACAATGCAATATTTTGTGGAAGAGATAGATGATCAAGATCACTTCTAACTAAACTATGATGAAATGGTGAATATATTCTTGAGGTAAAACTGTAATAGCATCCTGCTGACTTTGCCAACTGAAAGCAAATTGCTCTGGTGATCCTTATAGGCAGGTACTGAGAAAAAGGCATTTGCTAGATCAACAGTTAGTACCATGTGCCAGGAGATGTGTTTATTGGCTCAAATAAGAACACCAGAACTAGTACAACACCTGCAACCAAAGTCACTGCCTGATTGAGTTTTTTATAATCAACTGTCATTCTCCACATCCATCTGTCATCTGCAATGACCAGATAAGAGAGTCAGAGGGAAATGTGATACTTGCATCTTTTAAGTCCTTGATGATGGCACTGATTTCTGTGATTCCTCCACAGTAATTCTGTAATGTTGTTTTGAGTTCAATATTTTCCTTGGTAGAGGCAGCTCTGAAAGCTTCCATTTATTCTTTCCAACCATAATAGCCTTCATGCCACAGGGTTAAAAATGTGTCTTCCTACTTCAATGATCTGGATTAGAAGTAGATCTCCCTGCTTCAACTTAAGTAGAAGTCCCTCACAACTATACCCTCATTTTGAGGGTTTTAATTAATTCCAGATGTAGTCAACTAGACAACCAAGAATAGCCATCACATTTAAAAATATGTGGATTGAAGAAATGGCTCAGTGGTTAAGAGCTCTTCTGGAAGACCTAAGTTCTGGAGTCCAGACCATATACCAGACCATCAGCTCATAGCTGACTGTGTCTAATTGCAGCTGGAGAATGCACATGTGCTCATTTATGCATACTCACTGATATAGAGTCATAAACGTAAGTAAAATAATAAAAGTAAACAGTAAAGATAGAAAGCTTACTTTAGACCAGAGCCACCAGGCTTACAGACATACCTTTTCATATATTCAAGGCCTGTATTTGGGGGAACGGCTGAAACAGGGTCTCACTCTACAGTCCAAGGGCCTGGAGCATACTATGCTCAGGCAAACCTATAATTTACTAGGTAGCTCAAGATACAATTAAGCTCATAGCAGTCCTCCTGGTTCAGCCTCCTAAGTACTGGGACTCCTGGCAGGGGCTGCTTACTCTGTATTTGTTTTTTCCTAAAGCAATTCCATAGCATTTCCAACGTCATTGAACTGATGCCATGTTAGCATTGGTTGGGTGTTCTTGTTGGCCCACAACCCACCATTAGTTATTTACTCTAAGACTTATGTGAACCAGGATATTTTCGTTGGGCTTCATAGACTCATTTTTACAAGCATTACTGAACCAAACAGAGATGCATACATCTGTGCTTCCAGTACTAGGGATAATCTGGAAAGAGTATTATAATCCCAAGACTAGCTTTGGCTACATAGCAGGTTTAAGCATAGACTGTGTGCATGGGAGCCTGTCTCTAGAGTTACACAAATATTTTTTCATCACCAACTGTGTGTTATATTTGTATTATTATATTGTTCTCACAGTTTTCAATAAGGAAGAATTTTACAATTGAAAAGAATTAATTTCAGAGTGAGTGCTTTCTGACTCATTTCCACAGTAAATACTAATAATCTAACTCCAGGATTCGGCCCAATTATACACACAAAAATTTCCAAAGTTGCGTATTTGTAGTCCTAGGTCATGTTACACACCAACCTCAACTTATTATTTAAAAAAATTTTAGGGACTAAATGAGAGCGAAAAACTGACATACATTTTAGCTGTATTTGATGGACTGTTGACAAAGAAGAAATCCATTTTTAATGCCCTGGCATGTCATTAGGAGAGCAAGCTGACTGAGAGAACTGAACCTGGCATTTATCACTGAGTGAGATAAAGAGCCACTGAGTTGTGGTATTCTGTGACCTTCTTCCTGACAACCATTCTCGAGCCATCCAATTACTTACACAGTCTTTCTGCATCATTTAAGCAGGCATTGCTTTTCCTATGCTAGTTTAATGAAGAAAAACCTGGGATTCTTTGATGGTAAGTAACATCCTAAATACATATGGAACTTCCATCTCTAAATTCCATGATCTCCAGATGTCTCTGTCCTTGACAGTCCATTTTTTACCTTATGACCATGAAAATAAGATGAGGATTAATAATCCATTTAATATGTAATCATAAAAATGATAACTGATGCCTGCTTCACACTTCTCGCTCCCTTGAGATTGCAGCACAGATAGTAAAAATAAGACATCACATGCAAGACAAAACCTATTTGTCCAAACTGGGTCTCTACCCGATCGAATAGTACTTAAAGAGGTAGTGCAGAAGGTACTATAAAGTGCATAAAGTACTGGAAATACTTTGTTATGTGCTCTCTGTTATGCTTAGGTAATGCCTATAACTAGCTGCTGATAAATGATTGCTCTCTGAGAAGGAGAAATGGCCAATCCCTGTCTATTAGTTAACTTGTACAAGGCTGAGATCCAAGCCTGTATCCACTAACTCTTCTCCTCACTGGACCATGCTAAGGTTGTGTGATTAGAGAAATGCATTCATTGAGACATTGATTGTGGAATGAGTCCTTAAAGAAACATCTGACTAGGAAAATATAATTTAAATGTGGAGACACCTACTATAGTATATGCCAGCATGATTCTCTATATAATTATGATATTACAACAATGATGTTTGTGGTTAGTAAAAATAAAATAAGCTGACCACAAAATTCTATGCACAAAAAGGTTTTTGTTTTCCAGAGCTTCATCCCCTGAATGTCTACTGTAAAATAAGCATTGAAAGCATAACCCTCCCTACATTCTTTGTCAGTAAAGTGTTCTAGGTTGAATATTATCAGCGTTTTATATATATATATATATATATATATATATATATATATATATATATATATATATATTATAGGGTGATTTGTTTTCTATACATTTAAACTTTAATGTAAGTAATAGAAGAAATGACTTGAAAACATTAGAAAATGTTTTAGAGGAGGATACATGGATCAAATCTTGAGTTTGTAAAACACTTGACTGTCCCATTATTCATTTGGGAAAGACATGCAATTTTTAAAATTCTCTAATATGTGTAATTATTTGAAGAAAAATTTGTTTCCTGAAAAATGGTGAAAGCAATTGAGGACATGAATTGAACAAAGAGCAGATTGAGTTTCTTGGTCCTTAGCAACACCAAGACCAAGAAATTGTAAGTAACCTGTACTCACAAATAAAGAGAAAAATATAAGCAACCAATTTCAAGAATGAAGAATCACTAGAAGTCCAGTTCCTTTAGGTATTAATAAAGATAAATGAATATTACAAATATCTGTAGTCATATAGTGTATGCCTTGGATAAATGAACAAATCATTGTATTCCAAATAACCTAATATCACACAAGAAAAAAACAAAAACACAAAAGAGCTGAGGAACTCTGGATTGACCATAGACATTAAATTTAGATTTAATGCCTTCCCAGAAGAGAACTATGGCTCATAAAGAGCCATATATATAAACATATATTGAAACAGCAATATTTGTACCAATTCTACACAAACTTGTCCAGAATAAGAATGTGTTCTCACATAAAGGTATCAGCATTATCATGAAATCAAATGAAACTGTGCTGGTCAAGTCCAGAGAAAAACAAAGTCTCATGGGCAAAATTCTTAAAGAAAATGCTAGCATATCTAGTAATTTATTACTTGAAAACAACACATCCTGATAAAGTATACTTGTTTCAATGCAAAGATAATTCACCATCAGAAAAGAAAGCAAGCTTCTTAGTATACAAAACAGATTTAACAAGATTCCACACCAACTATTGTGTAGTTATTTCCACAAAATTAAACATTCCCTCCAGGAGGGGGAAAAGGGACTCTGAACACTGAGATAGCTCAGGAAATTTACTAGGCTCAGGAACTGACAACTTAGAAGACTCAGAAGGACAACATTCACTGTTTATAGTTGGTTTTCAAGTATCTTTGGGCAGTGACAATGTCAGTCTTTTGTAGTTTTCAAATTAACTATGTGCCTTCTGAGTTTTTGAGACAATTTAATGTAAACATGTGGAAAGTTGTATATCATTAATCTTTAGGAAATGGCACTGGGGAGATTGAGATAGGGAGAATACTGTATTCAATATTTACCTGGACTTCATAGCTAGACCCAGACTCACAGAACAATTGCACATCCCTAGACAGTATGATATAACTGCAATATCTATATGCAGTGGGCTTTTCCATTCTGGAGTATTAAGCATTTATATAAAAGAGGACTTCAAGCATGACAGCTTTTTCATGTTAGTGAGAAATTCATTGGAAATACTTTAATACTACGTACTATTTCAGTGACCTCATTTCAGACATTAAGCCTATATGAGAATTTGATATGTTCTTAATATTTATTATATTCTAAATTTAAAGTGAAATTCCTATGTGTTCTTTTAAAAAACAAAATAAGAACTAAATTGTTATACATTGTAATCATTACTGTACATAACATAACATGGCCTTTTTAAGTAACAATTATTTAAATAATGTTATTATGAATCTAGAAGAAAAGAATTAATGGCTGGATTATAAACCTGAACGTCATTAATAATACTCCTTAATGTTTAATTTGTAAATGTATAGTACTGAAGTAAATAGCATTTATATGTTTCTTAAAGCTACTCCATGACTTCTGCTGGGCCGTTGTTCATTTTGATGTACTTGCCAGAGATCAACTAGTCCTCACTATGCAAGGCTTCCTAGTCTGTGTGTATGCAGTGCTCCCTCGGGGCATGTATCCCCATGAGAGCTCCACAGAGATGATTGTTCTCCACTTTTAAAAAAGGCATCTGAAGCATCCTTTTCTACACGCACTCAATGGATATTTTTAGTTGTAAAATAAATTAAAATGTTTTCTGCTTCATGAAAAAAATACCATCTCATTTTTAAACATTATAATTACAATGACTGGTGTGAACAAAAGAGAACACCTGCCTTTGAAAAAGCAAAAATTACAGAAAAGATTAAAGAGAAAATTAAAATTAACCAAAGAAAATAATAAATACTGACAAAGCATGAAAAGTACACAGATTTATTCTCAATTTCCAAATGCTATGTCAACTTTGAACATCAAATTGTTCTATTATAAGACAAAGACAAGGAGCCGGAGGGATGGCTCAGTAGTTAAGACCGCTTGTTCTTCCAAACAACTGGCAGTCAGCTCCCAGCATCCACATCAAGTAGTTCACAGCCATGTGGTACTCCTGCTCCCGGGGATGGGGGATGTTACACCTCTCCCCACCTCCCTGGCATCTGCATGCATAGGTAAAAAAAATAAATAAATAAAATCAATCTTTTTAAAAACAAGACCAAATAAAATAAAAAATAAAACCCTTAATTTTTAACAAAGAAATTAAGATTTTTTAAAAGGCTAAAATACTCTTTTAATGATGTGTATTTATGTGTATGTGTAAATTAGTCCAGATGCCCTAATAGACAGCAATGGATCTTGCTAGAGGTGGAGTTGCGGGTGTTTGTGAGCTGCTTGATGCGGGTACTGGCAAACACAATCCAGGCCTCTGGAAGCACTATGCACTTTTAGCCACTGGGCATCTATCACTCCAACCCTATATTGACCTACAAATCTTCTAGGACTGTTTCAATCCAAATCACGTTTACAAACAAGAGGAGCCACCATTCAATTGTACTAAAGGTGTACTGATATTTTATTTTCTCTTTCTAGGTGAACTTTTTTTCCATATGCTTTTCTGAAATCTATCTTCTTTGAGGAGAACTATGTTGTTCTTTGAAACTTATTTCTGTTTTTCATCCAGATTGTAATGGTCTTGCTATTGAATTTTAAAAGCTATTTTTGTATTTTGTATATCAACTCTTTGACAATTGCATCTTTCCAAAATATGTTCTCTAGCTTATGGATTTAAGCTTTTATTAAAACATGCATATGATAGGAAAAGGAGACTTTCTTAGTCTTTCTTAGGTATGAGAATTTTTTCATATGTCCCCTTAAATACCACCTCACTTCAACCTGCTCCATACTACTATTCTTTACTTAAAGGGATTCTTGTCACTCAAAATGAATCCCATGTATTAAATGCAATGAATATTTATATATTAACCCATTCTACCATGTTTATAATCATCTCTAACAAACATTAAATTTCCTCAGAAAGAGTATAAATTTTCTAGGAGAGAGATATTAGATATATAGCTAAGTATGTAGATGATATATAAACAAACAGATTAGGTAGGTAGGTAGAAGGGCAGAAAGACAGAAAGAAAGGAAGGAAGGAAGAAAGAAAGAAAGAAAGAAAAGAAAGAAAGAAAGAAAGAAAGAAAGAAAGAAAGAAAGAAAGAAAGAAAGAAAGAAAGAAAGAAAGATGGATAGAGAGAGATACATTTAGAGGGGATAGTATTAATATTACTCTTATTATTATTATCTAAAAGCATGTGCTAAATAACTACTCAGTACAATGCACTATCCTAGGAAAGAAGGGTACTAAAATGAACAAGACAAGAAAAAAATCCTCTATTTAATAGAACTTACATCAAGGAAAAGGGAAAAAATTGAGGGAAAATGGGGGAAATGTAGGCAAATTTTGAGGGAAAATGTAAGGGTGAATTTTGAGGCATTGGCCTCCTATGTTTACCGTACATTGTTGTGGCAAGCTGAGCAATGCTAAGGACAGAAGACATTGGTAGTGTCTCAGGAGGTAAAGTGCCTGCAGTATTAGGCTGAGGACCGGAGTTTGGGTTCCCCAGAAACAAAGCAAAGCCAGATACAATAGGACATATCTAAGATCCCAGATCTCCTCTGGTGAGGTGGGAAGCAGAGACAGGAAAGTCTTTTGAAGGCCAGCAATCCTGGGGTACAGAGTGAAAGAACAAGAGACCCTGTCTCAAACAAGGTAGAAGGTAAAGATCAATGAGGTAGTCATCCTCTGGAGACCACGTTTACAAGAATAAATAAATAAGTAAATGAATAAATACGTACATAAATAATAAAAGTAGAAAGACTTCATTATATTTCAAACCCCATATTACCAGTTTCATGATGCAAATCATACCACTAGTCTTTAAATGCAAAAGCAATGTTTGCCTGTTTTCATGTTATTGCAAATGAATCTTTTTTCTTATATTTCAATTCCACATAACCCTAAGGAGCTGAAAAGGTTTTGTAGTATGCATTTTTTTTCATGATTTGGGATTATGATTCTCTGCTGGATTTGAGAAATGGCCTTACTGTTCTCACAACATAAATTAAAAATACATACAGAAAAAAAAATAGGATGAAGGTTACTGCTCAGTGAGTGTGAGCTTAGGATGTTTGAGGATCAGAGTTCTGTTCCCAGATCACAGTAACAATAAAAGCTTCTCATATGAAGGAAGGAAGAAGGGAGGAAAACATTCTGGGTCCATGTACTATTCAAATAAAACAAAAATCATTCAAAATTAAGAACAGCAATCTGGAATCTCACTTTTGCATGTCTGACCTCTTGCCAGCCCTTCTTTCTTGGGACTGTGATGAGAAGTGTACCCTGTTGTCCCAAGTCCTAGGCATGAGATGGAGCTCACTGAACCAACATCAAATGTATCTTTGTGACTGTAAATGAGGGCTAGAATTCTGTGTCGTTTTGAGTATTCCAAAAAGAGTGTTCATGAATATGTTCCTCTGCAGAACTTGGGGATATTTGCAAAGCTGGACCTAAAGGTGAAAATTCAAGCTGTCTACAGAACAGCAAGCCTGTTGCATTCCCACTGGCAGAGGCGCGTTGGCAGCTTCATGATTTACCCTCTCTCCAGCATCTTTGATATATACCCATATAGATGCAGTGATTAAGGATTAAGGAGGGAGGAGTCTGGACAGGAACCACTGTGTTTTTAAATGGTTCAAGCACACAGGCCTCAAAGGAAATCTAATCTGAGTGAGCTGGGTCAGAGTCGGTGACTTCATGTAATTGGCATTGAACATGATTCTCACAGCTGCTGCACTGGTTTCTGGCAAGGGTTTCCCCAACCCAGATATAAACCTAGTCAAACAGAAAACATCCAGAGAGTGAAATCACAGGAGATTCCCCTTTCTCCTCTGCCTGTGAGGGTGTTCTCACATAATTTTTAGTAAATAAACCCAAACTGAGGGGCACACTTTGTGGTAACATTGCTTCTTATTTGCCTCTACACATGAATATCACCTTTGCATGCATCATAATTTCCAATTTAATATCCCTTATTCCATCATAGAATATCGGAAGGCCAAAATATAAGCCCATTACTGTGAGTCCACACTGATTCAGAAATAATTTATTACCAAAACCTCAATACTTATACCATCATTCCATACAATACCTAATGATATACACTATCACTAAATTTAACACAGCATGGTATGATATCTACCAGTGATTAACTTGTCTGAAAGTACAAAATCAAATAAGCAATGAAGAATTAATAAATAATTAATAAAAATAATTAATAAATATTAGCTTCTATAAATAGAAAAAATACCCCTGGAAGACTAAAACCAATACAGATAGACAGACAGATTATAGATAGATATGGATAATATGTGCAATGAATTATACATAATCATTATACATAATAATTCATAGATCATAAGAAGTGTCTGGCAGGATTAGACAATGAACATCTAGGCAGGGCAGAGAAGTGAAAATATTGCTTTTACCATGTCAATGTGGCTAAAGATCCAGCCTTACTCAGAGAATTGCAGTATGTTTAATGGCAGAAACAGATGGTAACGAATCTTAGATTCCACGCTTAATAGTGACTTTTAGTTTTTAACATGTAGAAAATGGCAACAGTACTAGTAGTGAGGGAGACCATTAAAGCGATTTTGGGGTGTCAATAGGACTAGTTCCTTCTTGAAGTTCTGGGCAGGATCTGCAAAGTCTGTCTCTCTTGGAATTTGGCTCTGGCGGGCAGTCCTTGGCATTCTGAGGCTATGGATGCATTACTTCATCTTGCTGGTGCCTGCTTCGCAGTCTTGGTAACCGCAGAAGCAACTTTCCTTCATTTTTCTCTTCTCTCCTTGCAAGGATCCCAGTTGCATCATTGGAGGACTTAGCCCAATAACCTTGTCTTAACCTAACCACATTTGCAACTTACCTATTTCCAATAAAGATCACCTTCACATGTATGGAGAAATTAGTATTTCAGGAAACCTTTTAGGAGCACACAGTTCAAATGATAGCAGATCATGGGTTATTTTAATTAAATTTAGATAGTCTCTTGTTATGAATAGTTCACTTTAGAAAAATGTAGGTACTAAATAAAGATTTATTGGCTGATTAAACTACTCAATCTATATAGCTGCCTACTCTAATGTGTAAGAGCTTTAGGGACAGAGTCTATAATCTTACTGGAATTCATGTCTTAATGCTTAATTAAAAGAACGCTTCCCTCTAATCAGAGGCTTGTATTTGCATTCTTTGCTGGAATAACTAGTTGATGGATTGCTTGCTATATTGATCCAATCAGTCATTTAAGTGGACCCCTGTTAACTGCTCAGCTCAGCCAAAACAATCATCAGCCTCTTGAACAATTCAAGCTCCTTTCCTCCAATTGTGTGCTGTGAGGAGATATTCTAGCATCCAGGCCAAACAGTCCAAAGTCCTGTGGTCTTCTATGAGAACACACTCATAGATTCCTAAAATACTCAAATACCTAGAAAATGTCACTTGGTTTTTGTTTCAGACAATTAAAACTCTGAATATTGCTGTTATGGCTTTACTTTAATTCAAGATCTCCTCCTCCTCCTCCTCCTCCTCCTCCTCCTCCTCCTCCTCCTCCTCCTCCTCCTCCTCCTCCTCCTCCTCTTCTTCTTCTTCTTCTTCTTCTTCTTCTTCTTCTTCTTCTTCTTCTTCTTCTTCTTCTTCTTCTTCTTTTCCTCCTCCTCCTCCTCCTCCTTCCTCCTCCTCCTCCTTCTCTTCTCCTCCTCCTCTTCCTCCTTGCTCTTCTTTTCTTCTCCTCTTCCTCCTTCTCCTCTTCCTCCTCATTTTCCCTTTCCCTTTCCCCTTCCCCTTCTTTTCCTTCCCCTTCTTTCCCTTCCTTTTCCTCATTCTCCTTTCCCTTCCCTTCACTATCTCCTCCTCCTCCTTCTTCGATTACAGAGTTCTCCCACCTCACCCTCCTGAAATCTTATTGTTCCAAAGCCCTAGATATAAATTGCTATGTCTTAGAAATAAAATAAATAAACATAAACATAAACATAAACATGAGAGACTCTAATTAAATGTTTTCAAATTAGGGTGCATGTTAAACTGAATTTATTTTTCTTCAGTCTGTGTCATATGTGTGTGTGTGTGTGTATACATATATATTTCAAATTTCTTCTATGCTTAAAAGGCTTAACTTAGAAACACCAAAAGTACAAATATATGGCTTTAAAATTTATTTTGTGTATTATCAAATAGATTCATACATAAATAAATACATATATATGTAATTTTAGAAGTGATCAAATAAAATATATTCATTATTTGCATTTAATTCTTTATTATCTTGCAAAAGACATTACTTATAATTCCTATGATCATATTTGCTACATTATGACATGAGAGCATTATTCTGTAATCTCTCATGAAAGCTTCTTCTATATCCTGTATTTTCTTAAGAATCTTGAGATTTCTCATTGTATTCCAATTTACTTGTGGTAGGACAGGCACAAAATAAATTTCAATATGAAACAGAGGTAAATGTTGTTTCTAAAGAACAAGATTACTAAACACATGCAGAATTCTGAACTCTCTAATTGACTCTAGTTAGTTTGTACAACAGGGACTCTAAATGGAGCGAGGGCTGTACGCAGCTTTGGGGGGGCATTCTAAACATATAGGAAACATGCAAGTGCATTTTATAATATGTCTGAGAAACATTTTATTTGGTTTGGAGCAATCAACCATGAGAAAGAATCATAGTTTCTGTACACAAAAGGGAAGGTTTCTTACAAGTGACAGGAAGGGAGGATTGGTAGAGCTCTATTCCTCTTTTTTTTTTTTAAAGCCTTCAGTCCTGTGAGCCCTGCAGGGTAGGAAGGCCTTTGACACATTTGCAGCCTCTGCTTCCTGGCTTCTGTTCCTAGATCCTCTGAACACTGCCTTTCACTACTTTTCAGCTTAAAGTTTGCACACAGTGAAGAGGACAATGACAAGCAGATCTAACTAGCATAGTTTAAGGTAGAATGGGGAGGGACATTTTGTTTGGCCAGCAACTGAGTTGGGAGAAGAAATACATGGTATTGAATGGAAGAGTCATAAATGATCTTAAGCACTAACTACGTCCCCCAGTCCTCCATGTGTAAAACACACCCATATCTTAGCGATAATTCATCAATTGATTGTTGCTGTTGTTGTTATGGTTGAATAATGTTTTACTTAAAACAATTTTTAAATATATTTTGATCATATTCTTCCTCCTGACCATGTCCTTCCAGATCCTCTCCTACTTTAAGTTCCTATCCCCCTACTTTAAGATATTTACCAAAAGAACAAACCAAAACCACAATACAACAAAACCCCCAAAACTTAGAAAACAAAAGTACAACATCCAAAAACAAAACAAAGTAAAACAACAAACTGTAACCAGATGAAAGCACACAAAAAAAACTTAGGCAGTCCACTATTTATTGTCAACTATGTCTGAACATGAGGCCTGCCCTGGAGTGGATGATGTATCTAGTGTCACTTTATTGGAGAAAACCTATTTTCCCTCTTCCAGAAGTATACATGACATGACAATTGAGTTGTCAACATTTACTCTAGTGGCTATGTTTTCATTAACTTATTCTTACTTTCTTTCTTTCTTACTTTCTTTTTCTTTCTTCCTTCCTTCTTTCCTTCTTTCTTTCTTTTGTTCTTTCTTTCATTACATAATTTATTTAGCATCTACATAGCAAACACTATATAAACATGACTAAACATTGAATGTTTGTATGTCCATTGCTACATTTATTCTCCTTTAACATATTAATATGATGTGTTGTATTATATTTTTCCTTAAATCAGATTTTCACATTGTTAAAATGACTTAGTTGACATTGTTTTAGAAAACCTTATCATATGGTTTAAATTTTGTCCATTTCCCTTTTATCAAGTTTACCTTGCTCCACAAAATGCATGTTTGTCATTTTTTCTGGACACACATCTCTGACTATAGCCCAGGCAGGATGATAACTAAGGATGTTCACTAAGTAACTCAGGCTGTCCCTGAACTCCAGGCAATTTTCCTGCTTCATCGTTCTCAGAGCTGGGGTTCAAAGCACATTCAGTGCATAACTGATTTTTATTTCAACTTATAAGGAGAGCATTTTAATAA
The DNA here is from genome assembly GCF_947179515.1 of Apodemus sylvaticus. NCBI lineage: Eukaryota > Metazoa > Chordata > Mammalia > Rodentia > Muridae > Apodemus > Apodemus sylvaticus. Next base: position 27,394,348 of record NC_067474.1, read on the forward strand.
GCATATTCAATATCCATACACTTAGTTTTTGATATATGGAGTCACAGCTCTGGTATTTCTAATTTTTCAGTTTACACTTACTATTTTGTGTTTGCTTTCGTATTATTTCTGTACTTTCTTCTTTCTTAGATTGGTAGTGTTTGCTAATAATCCTTTGTTTTCCACACTGACATGGAAGCTTTGATTTCTTTTAGTGCTTATTTTAAATATGTGACATAAAACTATATTTTAAGTATTCATAAGTAAAAAAAATACCTGCCACAAACATAGAAAATATTTATAAACATATGTAATAAGGAACTTGTATTCAAAATTGACAAAGAACTTCTAAAAAAAATCAAATAACTCAAGTTTTTAAATAGAGAAAGAAATGAACAGATAATTCATCTTAAAAAGTTCCACCAGATCCAAGTAAGACTATCTTGCCTCTACATGTCATCAAGAATTTAAGCCTGGTGGTGGTGACACACACCTTTAATTCCAGCATTTGGGAGGAAGACACAGGTGCATCTCTGAGTTCGAGACCAGCCTCGTCTACAGAGCAAGTTTAGGACAGCCAGTACTATACAGAGGAAACTTGTCTCAAACAACTCTGAACACCTATCAGTTTAGAAAAGTTTAGAAAACTGATTTTTAGGAAGAGAGAAGAAGGTTGACAAAGGTGAAAGGAAATAGAAAATCATGCTCATTGTAAGAATACAAAAAATGTACTCATTTTGCAAGACTATTCTTCTTTACAAAGGAAAATTTAGTGTTGCCCTAAGAGATGACAGTGGAACTTACTATGGACTCAAACTGAAAGCTTATGTCTGCACAAAACCACACAAAGCATTATCTAAACTAGCCTTATTCATAATTGCCAGAACCTAAACTTAGTGATTTCAGTAAATGAGCTAATAAACATATATATATATATATATATACTTACATAATTAAATATTCATTATTAAAATGAAATTAGCTATTAAGGCATGAAAAATGTAGAAGGACCATAATTATATAATAGTAAAACAGACCAATCTGGAAGTGCTTATTCTGTACAATGTCCACTACTGGAAATTTTAGGGTAGATAAAGCTATAGAGATGATTAAAGGGGTGGGTAGGAGGACAGGGGAAGAGAAGGGGGCTTGCGGGACTTTCGGGGTGTGGGGGGGCTAGAAAAGGGAAATCATTTGAAATGTAAATAAATTATATCGAATAAAAAAAATAAAATAAAATGTCATTTTATATTGCAAATTAAAAAAAAAAAAGGTGAATTGTCCAAATTTCTAAAGAAGACATGTTTGAGTGAAGGGCTGGAGCACAGACTGTTAGCATACTGTAAAGAAGTTTGCTAACTCAAAGAAAGAAGCAATGTAAATTATTGAGTATAGTGAATAATATTTTATTATCAACTCATTTGTTGTAAATAACATACTAGTATAGCATAGGGTATTACTAATCAGGACCATGTACACAGAGGTGAGTGAAGCATCTCAGTTCTATGCCCCACTTCTCAGCAATTTAACAACATTTATTAGTTAATTTTAAAGCATTTCCCAATAATCTACATATATATGGTCAATTTGGCACAGATGCCAAGTTAACTCAATGGAGAGATAGTTTTCCTGTCAACATATGTGCTGTGATATCCATATGTAAAAGAATAAACTCTAAAACTTGTTTAGGAACACAAAATATTAAGTTACTAAAGAATCATTGACCTTTATATATAAGGAAAAGTGTAATTTCTGAGTAAAAAGACTAAAGAAATTGTGGTCTTGATTTATGAAATAATTCTTCAATCTTCACAAAAAGTGTATACAAGGAATATGGAAACTTGATATCATTAAAAGTTGAAACTTCTGGTCTTCAAAGCAGTGTAAGACAAAAAGATAAGCCACAAACTAGAATAAATTTTAAAAGTCGAAGGGGTTCGAGAAGGCTTTCTTTGTGTGTACTTGGCTGTCCTGATTGCACTGCAGACCAGGATGAACTCAAAGGCAGATCTGCTGCCTCTGCTTCCTGAGTGCTGGGGTTAAAGGCATGTGCCACCTCTACCATGCAGCAAAATGTTTTTAAATGTTATACAAGTATCTAACTGAAGGTTTGTACAGAACTCTCATAATCCAATATATGAGCAAGTTTTTAAAGATTTAAACATTGCATTTATGAGACCAAATATGCACATAAATAATGGTCAAAGGCCTTTTTACAGTTATTATATTGTTACACGAAAGCATTAGGATAGAAATGCTAATGAGTACCCAAGGAAGTTCTCTTGAACTGCTTGCAGGATAGTTGTTTTTCCCCAAAACTGATAATCTCAAATACTAGCAAACAAACAAACAAACAAACAAACACCACACCATACTTGTTTGTAGGAATGAAAACTGATAAAACTTTTGGAGAAATGTTTTAGGAGTTTCTTATAATGTTAAATATTCGTCTATACACCCCGGAAAATACGTTCAAGTCATCAATTCCAAAGAAGTGAAAACATGAGTCTATACAAAAACTTTTATATAACACCAGTATCTGTCACCAAGCCACACAACATGTGTTTGATCCTAGGACTCTCAGAGTAGAAGAAAACTGATGCCTACAACAAGCTTTCTTTTGACCTACTCATAACTGATGTGGCATGCTCTACACACACACGCACACACACACACACAGAGAGAGTAAACACATACATACATACATGCATACATGCATTCATGCATGCATACATGATATTAAAAACTAATTTTACAATAGACTTCTATATAAGAGATAATAGAAGCTTTATTTGTAAGAAATCAAAGCACTAGGAAAAGTCTGAAGGCATTATACATTGTAATATACGTCCATAGGATGGAAGACAATCAGCCCCATCATTTGTTAGTCTGCCAGCTCAGCAGCTTTGGGGAGGCACTGTAATGAGATAGGACGCTGGCCATGTGCCACATCTGCCCTGCTGTTACAAGTCTGTGGTGGTTTTTGTAATGTTCTGTGTCACTGAATCAGACATGCTGTAAGGGTTGAGCTCCCAAGGGCATGAAAAGAGGCTCCGTACCCAGAATACATGTCATATCTAGCCAAAATGAATTGCTGCCCCTCTCCGGGGAGACAAGGTCCTGTGTAATCAACTTCTCACTAAGACTGTTCTCTTCAAAGGCTAATGCTGCCACAGGGCCCAGCCTCCTGTCAGACATTTGTTGGTAGAGTAGCAAGCTAGCTCAAACTCAAGGAGTGAGAGGCCATTCTTCAGAGCCACACACATGGGCTGTTTCTGAGTCTGTGGAAGGGGCAGTGGGTTCAACATGGACAACAGCTGGCTGAGGTCAAAGGCCACTGTTCTGTGGCTCTCTTCCTGGGGAAGGTGCCTGCCTTTCTACACTGTTGTGGTATAAAGAGCTCATTACAATTTGTAAGGCAATCCCTTGTCTATACAGTTTTCTTGATATTTTTTTAATTTAAAAATTACCTTCTATACAGTATATTTTGATTGCATTCTTTCTCCTATACCATCTCCTCTGATATCTCCCCACTGGCTATATTAGCTTTTGAGATTTTATTTTCTGTAAAAAAAAAAAAAAAATTGCTGTTATTGTAATAGGGGGAGATAATGGTATTTCTTTTTTTCTTTTTTTTTTAATTTTATTTAATTGTATTTTACACTCCAGATTTTATCCCCCTCCTGGTTTACCCTCTGACTATTCCCCATTCCATACCTCCTCCAAATCTCCTGTCTTCTCAAGGATGTCTCCACCCCCATCCCTCCCCCACCCCCAGCCCTCCACCCCACAACATACCCTACCAGACCTCTCCACTTCCTGGGGCCTCCAGTCTCTTGAGGGTTAGGTGCACCATCTCTGACTGAAATCCAACCCGGCAGTCCTCTGCTGTATATGAGTTGGGGGTCCAGGGTATCAGAGAACTCAAGGGTCCAGTTTAACTGAGACTGCTGGTCCTCCTACAGGGTCACCCTCCTCCTCAACTTCTTCCAGCATTTCCCTATTTCAACCACAGAGGTCAGCAACTTCTGTCCATTAGTTGGGTGAAATTTTCTGCATCTGACTCTCAGCTGCTTGTTGAGTCTTTTGGAGGGCAGACATGCTAGGTCCCTTTTTGTAAATGCTCCATATCCTCAATAATAGTGTCAGGCCTTGGGGCTCCCCTTGAGCTGGATCCCACTTTGGGCCTGTCACTGGACCTTCTTTTCCTCAAGCTCTTCTCCATTTTTGTCCCTGCATTTCTTTCAGACAGGAACAATTCTTGGTCAGAGTTTTGACTGTGGGATGGCAACCCCATTCTTCACTTGATGCCCTCCCGGTCTTTCTGCTCTGCCAGTTCCCTCTCCGCACTGTAGGACATTTCATCTACGGTCCCTCCCTTTGAATCCTGATAGTCTCTTACCTCCCAGGTCTCTGGTATATTCCAAAGGGTTCCCAATACCTCCCACCTCCTGAGGTTGCCTGCTTGCCTTGTTTCTGCGGACCCTCAGTACTTCTTTTCCCCCTACCCAATACCTGATTATGTTCCCCTCTTCCCTTCCCTGGCCCCTTTACCACTCAGGTCCCTCCTTTCACCTTGTATTGCTTTCTTCTCCTTCCCAGGTGGGGAAGGTAAGGTGTGCTCACTAGGCCCCTTCTGTTTGTTAACCTTTTTTGAGTTCTGTAGACTGTATCTTGGGTATTCTGTTTTTTTCGTTTGTTTTTTGGCTAATATCTACTCAATAGTGAGTATATACCATGCATGTCCTTTTGGGTCTGAGTTACCTCAGTTAGGATGATATTTTCTAGTGCCATCCATTTGCCTGAAAAACAGAACACAGGATGTACTCATTCTTAATAGCTGAGTAGTATTCCATTGTGTAAATGAACTACGTCTTCTTTATCCATTCTTCTGTCATGAGACATCTGGGTTGTTTCTAGCTTGGGGTTATCACAAACAAGGACACTATGAACATAGTGGAACACATGCCCCTGAGCTTTTGTGTATATTCCCAAGAATGGTATTGCTGGGTCTTCAGGTAGATCTATTTCCAATTTTATGAGGAACCTCCAGATTGATTTTCAGAGTGGTTGTACCAGTTTGCAATTCCACCAGCAATGGAGGAGTGTTCCTCTTTCTACACATCCTTGCCAACATGTGTTATCACCTGGAGTTTTGATCTTAGCCATTCTGTTGGGTGTAAGGTGGAATCTCAGGGTCGTTTTGATTTGCATTTCTTTGGTCACGAAGGACTTTGAACATTTCTTTAGGTGCTTCTCAGTCATTCAAGATTCCTCTGTTGCGAACTCTTGGTTTGGTTCTACACCCATTTTTCAACTGGGTTGTTTGGTTTTTTAGTGGTTACCTTCTTGAGTTCTTTATATATTTTGTATATTAGCCACCGAGCATATGTGGGGGTTAGTGGAGACTTTTTTCCAATCTGTAGGTTGGCGATTTGCCAATTGGCAATGACCTTTGCCTTACAGAAGCTTTCCAGTTTCATGAGATCTCATTTATCAATTCTTGATCTTTTTTTTGTTGTTGTTGTTCTTTGTTTTTGTTTTCTTTTGTTTTGTTTTTTTTTTTTGGATTTGTTTTTTCTAGACAGGGTTTCTCTGTGTAGCCCTGGCTGTCCTGGAACTCACTCTGTAGACCAGACTAGCCTTGAACTCAGAAATCCACCTGCCTCTGCCTCTCAGAGTGCTGGGATTACAGGCATGCACCACCACTGCCCGGCTAATTCTTGATCTTAGAGCATGAGCCATTGGAATTCTGTTTAAGAAATTTCCCCCTGTGCCAATGAGTTCAAGGCTCTTTCCCACTTTCTCTTCTTTTACATTGAATGTATCGAGTTTTATGTTGAGGTCTTTGATCCAGTTGACTTGAGCTTTCTGCAAGGTGACAAATATGGATCCATTTTCATTTTTCTACATACAGACAGCCAGTTAGACCAGCACCATTCATTGAAGATGTTTTTCCCCAGTATATGTTTTTGGTTTCTTTGTCAAAGATCAAATGTCTCTAAGTATGTGGTTTTATTTCTGTGTCTTCAATTCTATTCCATTGATCAACGTGTCTGTCTCTGTACCATGCAGTTTTTTTTTTTTTATCACTACTGCTCTGTAGTATATCTTGAGGTTAGGGATGGTGATTCTCCAAGCAGTTTTATTTTTTTAAGAATTGTTTCACTATTCTGGGATTTTTTTGGGTTTTTGGTTTTTTGGGTTTTGTTGTTGTTGTGTTTTGTTTTGTATTTGTTTTTTGCTTTTGCCTTTTCAAATGAATTTGAGAATTGTTCTTTCCATGTCTTTGAAAAAATGTGTTAGGCTTGCACTGAATCTGTATATTTCTCTTTAAGATTTTTTTATTTTTCCTAATTATTCCTTTTGTTGCTGTTTGTAATAATATTGTTTCATATATCTTAGAATATTCTAAACATATTTATGTTAAAAATATTTGTAGGTCATTCTACTCCTTACATTTTTTTGGAAGTATTAGGAATTTAACCTAGGTCCCTTCTACATACTGGGAAAGCATTTCTACTAGTGAACTTCAGTTGAGGATCCCTTTCTGCTTTGTATTTTGAACCAATGTCTAACTTACCGCCAAGGTTGGCATTGAACTCATTCTGTCTCCCAGATAGAATTTGACCTGAAATGCTCCTGCCTCAGACTCCCAAGTAGCTGAAATTAAGGCCTGAGACACCAGACCTGGCTTACTGTGGGAAATTTCATATGATCAAAACATGTCCAAATTTTCAATATTTTCATCTCCATCTTAATATTTGAATTGTTCTGCCCCTTGAGTATAAGAGCTACTCTGAGATGGCTTCCTTTGTTCTTCTGTGTCATTTTTGACTCTTCCAAACTCTCCTCTAACCTTCTAATATTGAAACCATGTATTATATTAAAAAAACTAGCCTTGTACAACAGTTATAAAGAAATCCACAGTCCTCATCAAAGTCCTTTTGAGACTTGGTTCACAGTCACAGGCTATATGTGTTCCTTACTGTCTCCCATGACATAGAGAAGCCAGACATTTCCCTTTTGTCCCTGTGCCAATAAGAGAAGCCTATAACCTAAGCCGGGGTTTCAAATAGTGAACTTAGTTCTATTCTACAACCACCTATACAGAACTCTACTTCCATTAAGTATATCAACAAAGAAACTTGAAGCAATCCACTAAAATCAGGGACTATACAAGGTTGCCCTCTCTCCATATCTATTCAATATAGTACTTGAAGTTCTAGCTAGAGAAATTAGACAAAAAAAAAAGAGGTCAAAGGGATACAAATTGGAAAAGAAGAAGTCAAACTATCATTATTTGCAGATACTATGAAAGTCTACCTACGTGACCCAAAAAACCCTACCAGAGAATTCCTACAGCTGATAAACAACTTCAGCAAAGTGGCAGGTTATAAAATCAACTCAAGCAAATCAGTAGCCTTCCTATACTCAATGGATAAGCAGGCTGAGAAAGAAATTAGGGAAATGACATCCTTCACAATAGCCACAAACAGTATAAAGTACCTTAGGGTGACTCTTACCAAACATGTGAAAGATCTGTACGACAAGAATTTCAAGACTCTGAAGAAGAAAATGGAAGAACACCTCAAAAAATGGAAAAACCTCCCATACTCATGAATCAGCAGGATTAATATAGTTAAAATGGCCATTTTGCCAAAAGCAATATACAGATTCAATGCAATACCCATCAAAATCCCAACTCAATTCTTCATAGAGTTAGAAAGAGCAATTCACATATTCATCTGGAATAACAAAAAACCCAGGATAGCTAAAACTATTCTCAACAACAAAAGAAATTCTGGGGGAATCAGTATCCCTGACCTCAAGCAATACTACTGAGCAATAGTATTAAAAACTGCATGGTATTGGTACAGTGAGAGGCAGGCAGATCAATGGAACAGGATGGAAGATCCAGAAATGAACCCACACACCTATGGCCACTTGATCCTCGACAAAGGTGCTGAAAACATCCAATGGAAAAAAGATAGCCTTTTCAACAAATGGTGCTGGTTCAACTGGAGGTCAGAAGAATACAGCATACAGAAGAATGTGAATTGATCCATCCTTGTCTCCTTGTACTAAGCTCAACTCCAAATGGATCAAGGACCTCCACATAAAACCAGACACTCTGAAGCTAATAGAAAAGAAACTGGGGAAGACCCTTGAGGACAAGGGGAAAGTTCCTGAACAGAACACCAATAATTTATGCTCTAAGATCAAGAATTGACAAATGGGACCTCATAAAATTACAAAGTTTCTGTAAAGCAAAGGGCACCATCAAAAGAACAAATTGGCAACCAACAAATTGGGAAAAGATCTTCTCCAACCCTACATCAGATAGAGGGCTAATATCCAATATATACAAAGAACTCAAGAAATTAGACCCCAGAAAACCAAATAACCCTATTAAAAAACGGGGTACAGAGTTAAACAAAGAATTCTCACCTGAAGAACTTCAGATGGCAGAGAAACATCTTTAAAAATGCTCAACTTCATTAGTCATCAGGGAAATGCAAATCAAAACAACCCTGAGATTTCACCTTATAGGAGTCAGAAGGGCAAAGATTAAAAACTCAGGAAACAGCAGGTGTTGGTGAGGATGTGGAGAAAGAGGAACACTCCTCCACTGCTGGTGGGGTTGCAAATTGGTACAACCACTCTGGAAATCAGTCTGGCGGTTCCTTAGAAAACTGGGCACGTCACTTCTGGAGGATCCTGCTATACCACTCCTGGGCATATACCCAGAGGATTTCCCAGCATGTAATAAGGATATATGCTCCACTATGTTCATAGCAGCCCTATTTATCATAGCCAGAAGCTGGAAAGAACCCAGGTATCCCTCAACAGAAGAATGGATGCAAAAAATGTGGTATATATACACAATGGAGTACTACTAAGCTCAACTCCAAATGGATCAAGGACCTCCACATAAAGCCAGAAACTCTGAAGCTAATAGAAAAGAAACTGGGGAAGACCCTTGAGGACATTGGTACAGGGGGAAAGTTCCTGAACAGAACACCAATAGCTTATGCTCTAAGATCAAGAATTGACAAATGGGACCTCATAAGATTACAAAGTTTCTGTAAAGCAAAGGACACCATCCAAAGGACAAATCGGTAACCAACAAATTGGGAAAAGATCTTCACCAACCCTACATCAGATAGAGGGCTAATATCCAATATATATAAAGAACTCAAGAAGTTAGACCCCAGAAAACCAAATAACCCAATTAAAAAACGGGGTACAGAGTTAAACAAAGAATTCTCACCTGAAGAATTTCGTGTGGCAGAGAAACATCTTAAAAAATGTTCAACTTCACTAGTCATCAGGGAAATGCAAATCAAAACAACCCTGAGATTTCACCTTACAGGAGTCAAAAGGACAAAGATTAAAAACTCAGGAGACAGCAGGTGTTGGTGAGAATGTGGAGAAAGAGGAACACTCTTCCACTGCTGCTGGGGTTGCAAATTAGTACAACCACTCTGGAAATCAGTCTGGCGGTTCCTCAGAAAACTGGGCATGTCACTTCTGAAAGATCCTGCTATACCACTACTGGGCATATACCCAGAGGATTCCCCACCATGTAATAAGGATATATGATGCTAAAAGTATTGGAAAGAACAGGAATTCAAGGCCCATACCTAAACATCGTTAAAGCAATATACAGCAAACCAGTAGCCAACATCAAACTAAATGGAGAGAAACTTGAAGCAATCCCACTAAAATCAGGGACTAGACAAGGCTGTCCTCTCTCTCCATATCTTTTCAATATAGTACTTGAAGTTCTAGCTAGAGCAATTAGACAACATAAGGAGGTCAAGGGGATACAAATTGGAAAGGAAGAAGTCAAATGATCACTATTTGCAGATGACATGATAGTCTACTTAAGTGACCCAAAAACCTCCACCAGAGAACTCCTATAGCTGATAAACAACTTCAGCAAAGTGGTTGGTTATAAAATCAACTCAAGCAAATCAGTTGCCTTCCTATACTCAATGGATAAGCAGGCTGAGAAAAAAGTTAGGGAAATGACACCCTTCAAAATAGCCACAAACAATATAAAGTATTTTGGCGTGACTCTAACCAAACAAGTGAAAGATCTATATGACAAGAACTTCAGGTCTCTGAAGAAGGAAATCGAAGAAGACCTCAGAAAATGGAAAAATCTGCCATGCTCATGGATTGGCAGGATTAATATAGTTAAAATGGCCATCTTGCCAAAAGCGATCTAGAGATTCAATGTAATCCCCATCAAAATCCCAACTCAGTTCTTCACAGAGTTAGAAAAAGCAATTCTCAAATTCATCTGGAATAACAAGAAACCCAGGATAGCTAAAACTATTCTCAACAACAAAAGAAATTCTGGAGGAATCAGTATCCCTGACTTCAAGCAATACTACAGAGCAATAGTGTTAAAAACTGCATGGTATTGACACAGTGACAGACAAGTGGACCAATGGAATAGAATTGAAGATCCACAAATGAATCCACACACCCACGGTCACTTGATCTTCGACAAAGGAGCCAAAAACATCCAGTGGAAAAAAGATAGCCGTTTCAACAAATGGTGCTGGATCAATTGGAGGTCAGCATGCAGAAGAATGTGAATTGATCCATTCTTATCTCCATGTACTAAACTTCACTCCAAGTGGATCAAGGACCTCCAGGTAAAACCAGACACACTGAAACTAATAGAAAAGAAACTGGGGAAGACCCTTGAGGACATGGGCACAGGGGAAAAGTTCCTGAACAGATCACCAATAGCTTAGGCTTTAAGATCAAGAATTGACAAATGGGACCTCATAAAATTGCAAAGTTTCTGTAAGGCAAAGGACACTGTTAAAAGGACAAAAGGGCAACCATCAAATTGGAAAAGGATATTCACCAACCCCACATCTGATAGAGGGTTAATATCCAATATATACAAAGAACTCAAGAAGTTAGACCCCAGGGAACCAAATAACCCTATTAAAAAAATGGGGTACAGATCTTAATAAAGAATTTTCACCTGAAGAAATTTGGATGGCCGAGAGGCACCTTAAGAAGTACTCAACATCATTAGTCATTAGGGAAATGCAGATCAAAACAACCCTGAGATTTCACCTTACACCAGTCAGAATGGCTAAGGTCAAAAACTCAGGAGACAGCAGGTGTTGGCGAGGATGCGGAGAAAGAGGAACACTTCTCCACTGCTGGTGGGGCTGTAAGATGGTACAACCACTGTGGAAATCAGTCTGGAGGTTCCTCAGAAAACTGGACATGAGACTTCCAGAGGACCCTGCTATACCTCTCCTGGGCATATACCCAAAGGATTCCCTGGCATGCAATAAAGACACATGCTCCATTATGTTCATAGCAGCCTTATTTATAATAGCCAGAAGCTGGAAAGAACCCAGATGCCCCTCAAAGGAGGAATGGATACAGAAAATGTGGTATATTTACACAATGGAATACTACTCAGCAATTAGAAACAATGAATTCACAAAATTTTTAGGCAAATGGTTTGATCTGGAAAATATCATCCTAAGTGAGGTAACCCAATCACAAAAGAATACACATGGAATGCAATCTCTGATAAGTGGATATTAATTAGCCCAGAAGCCCTGAATACCCAAGGCACAAATTGCATAGCAAATGACTCCCATGAAGAAGTATGGAGAGGGTCCTGATCCTGGAAAGGATTGATCTAGCATGGGAAGGGAATATAAGGACAGAGAAAAAGGAGGGAGGTGATTGGAGAAGGGATGGAGAGAAGAAGGTTTATGGGACATATGGGGAGGGGGGATCCGGGAAAGGGGAAATCATTTGGAATGTAAACAAAGCATATAGAAAATAAAAATATTTTTAAAAAAAGGATATATGCTCCACTATGTTCATAGCAGCCCTATTTATAACAGCCAGAAGCTGGAAAGAACCTAGGTATCCCTCAACAGAAGAATGGATGCAAAAAATGTGGTATATATACACAATGGAGTACTATTCAGCCATTAGAAACAATGAATTCATGAAGTTCTTAGACAAATGGATGGAGTTGGAGAACATCATACTAAGTGAGGTAACCCAGTCTCAAAAGATCAATCATGGTATGCACTCACTAATAAGTGGATATTAGCCTGGAAAACTGGAATACCCAAAACATAATCCACACTTCAAATGAGGTACAAGAAGAATGGAGGAGTGGCCCCTAGTTCTGGAAAGACTCAGTGTAGCAGTATAAGACAAAACCAGAACAGGGAAGTGGGAAGGGGTAGGTGGGAGAACATGGGGAGGGAAGGGGGCTTATGGGACTTTTGGGGAGTGGGGGACCAGAAAAGGGGAAATCATTTGAAATGTAAATAAAATATATATCAAATTTAAAAAAAAGAAAAAGAAAAAAAAGTGGGGTACAGAGCTAAACAAAGAATTTTCACCTGAGGACTATTGAATGGCAGAGAAGTACCTAAAGAAATGTTCAACATCCTTAGTCATCAGGGAAATGCAAATCAAAAGAACCCTGAGATTTCACCTCAAACCAGTCAGAATGGCTAAGATCAAAAACTCAGGACAAAACAGGTGCTGGTTAGGATGTGGAGAAAGAGGAACAGTCCTCCACTGCTGGTGAGGTTGCAAGCTGGTACAACCACTCTGGAAATCAGTCTGGCGGTTTCTCAGAAAACTGGGCATGATACTACCGGAGGACCCTGCTATACCACTCCTGGGAATATACCCAGAGGACTCCCCAGTATGTAATAAGGATACATACTCCACTATGTTCATCGCAGCCTTATTTATAATAGCCAGAAGCTGGAAAGAACCCAGATGTCCCTCAATGGAAGAATGGATATAGAGAATGTGGTATATACACAATGGTGTAATATTCAGCCATCAGAAACAATGAATTCATGAAATTCTTCGACAAATGGATGGAACTGGAGAATATTATCCTAAGTGAGCTAACCCAATCACAAAAGAACACTCATTGTATGCACTCACTGATAAGTGGATATTATCTTAGAAGCTTGAAATACCCAAGACACAATTCACATATCAAATAAAGCCCGAAGAGGGAAGGAGAGGCCCCTGGTCCTGGAAAGGCTCAGTGGAGCAGTGTAGGTGAATACCAGAACAGGGAAACTGGAAGGGGTGGATTGGGGAACAGGGGGCGGGAAGAGGGCTTATGGGACTTTCGGGAAGGGGGGATCCAGGAAAGGGAAAATCAATTGAAATGTAAATAAAGAATATATTGAATAAAAGAAAAGTTGAGAGAGGGAAAAATGAATATGATCAGATAGAGTGTGAAATTTTTTCAAATAGTTAATAAAAGTACTTTAATTGTCATCGATTTTTCTTATTTTTATATTTCATATTGTTCTATGTGTATTAATGTTTTGCATACATGAACATATGTGTACCACGTGTGTTCACATTGCCTGTGAAGATTGTAAAGGGGTATAAGATCTCTTGGAACTCGAGATGGTTCTGAACCATGTGGATCCTGGGAATCCAAGCCAGGTCTCTGCAGGAGCAACAAGTGCTCTTAGCTGTGGAGCCAATAAAAGAGCGTTAAATGATGTCTTACTTGTATAACTTTAATAAATGCCAGTGAGCATAGCAGAAGAAAGAGACAGAAAAAGTGTGAGTGATGAAGACTGGAGTACAGTACTATGAAACACTGTCTTCCAGATATGAAAGCCATGGCTATTGTGAACGCATGATGGCAGGAGAGATCCTCATAGCATGGGTCCTTTGACCTTCTATAATTGGATGGAGACTGTGTTCCTGGGATCCCACCCCTCCCATAGAACTTTTGACTCTAACAGTTGCTTGGGAAGGTGTGTCATTTCCTTCAGTGGAATAGTCACTGGGCGATTAGACAGGAAAAGGAGGAGTTCAGAAGGAAAGGAATGGGAGATACCAGTAAGATATGGGAGTGGTGAACATATTCTTAATATGTTGTGTGTGTGTGTGTGTGTGTGTGTGTATAATACATATCAGTTATATATAAATATATATACATTTTTAAAACATGTTAGAAAAGTAATATATTTTTAATTATCATCTTGATACAATATGTCTAAAGTATTATCTTTCTAGGGCAAAGATCAACTATGAGGAAGAGGGTAAGATTTAAAAAGGCAGAAATAGGATCAATGGAATGACTCAGTGGGTTAAAGTACTTGTCTCCAAGCCTGATGACCTGAGTTCAAGCCCTGAGACCTACATGATTCAAAGAGAATCCACTCCCAACTCCCACACTAACTCCCACAAGCTGCCCTCTGACATTTACATACTTGCACACTCAACAAATAAAGACATTAATAATTTTTTAATTAAAAACAGAAAATGCAATGTAGGAGATGCAGCAATGTAGGAGATTACGAGGACAGAGAAGTGGGAGGGGGTTGACTGGGGAATGGGTGGAGGGAAGAGGGCTTATGGGACCTATGGGAAGGGGGGAACCGGGAAAGGGGAAACCATTTGGAATGTAAACAAAGAATATAGAAAATAAAAAATAAAAACAGAAAATAAATAAAGGAAAAGCCTAAAATTCCAGCTTCAGGTTCTGCTTGTTCTATTTAAGGTCTTATAGGATGTATTCCTCTCTAAATAAGCATCTTGCTTTCATATATATTTAAACTTTTGCCACAAAATTATTTTTGTGCATTCTCAAGAACCTTCGTCTAGATTCTGAAGGAGAACTGTGACATAAGTGTCCTTTTCTCCCTAATATCTCCCAGGGCCACCGGCAGGATGTAGTCTTCTATAAATGCCATTGAAGGAAATCGTAAAACTTTCCTGCTTATTAGGAATAACATCTCATTTTTTATTTGTACACTTATAAAAACTGTTATTAATAATGGAAATTTTATCACATTGACAAGTATCATGTTGACTATTTACTGCAATGTCCTGTTTAATGTTCTAAACCATCAAGACAAGCACTTCACAACAGAAAACACTAGTCACATTTCCATGATTAAAACAAAGAACTTGCAATGTAGGGAAGCTGAGAGACTTGCTAAAATTTTCTAGAGACTTTGCATAAGCCTAGATTCTGAACAGAGGTAGGACTGGTCATATGTCTTTTCCATGTTAAAAATCTCTGCACTACATGATTTTAGCATTTTATCTCAACAGCACTTTTGCTACATACACGGTTAACTATTTGAGCAAAACTATACAAAGAGGATTATTTTAAGAAAGAAAAAGCCTGATGTCTCTACTATTAGAGGTGAAGGTTATGTTTTGTGTTTGACTTGGCTTTTCTTATATGTGTGGATAAGTATTTATCGTTGCCACCTTATTAAGAATAGGTAAGATTATTGCTGTCTCCAGGACTCGCATTTATCCCAAACCAAAGGTGCAAAGGGGCTAGAATGAGAACGTGGTGCAGAATCCGTATCAGAAGTGGCTCCACACACACACACACACACACACACACACACCGACAGAGTCATACCCATGGAGAAGGCACGAGTCATCCCGGATGGAAACTCCAGCTAACTCCGTCATCCACCTAACTCTGAACTGAGACGATGCAAGTGGTCCACACACTAGAAAGGACCAGTGTATGCTGTGGCTGAGAACCTCACTGGGGACGATGACAATAAGGAGTGTCACAGCTAAGCAGAGTAAACTTCTTTGTATTATCCCACTAAGGACATAAGAGGATTAGTCTTTACTAGTTAACTTGTTATCTCTGCTTTATGAACTCTCCGAATTGAGTGGTTTTAATTTTGACAAATAGAAAGTTGATTTCCCACACAGTCCACTGCGGTAAAGAAAAAAAAGGGCAGGGGCGGGGGAGGCTACTCTGCAACTCAGCCTGGTTTTCGACGCTATAGTGGAATTGAGCGCAAGTTCCTTTCTGCTTTGAAAGACGAGCCCTTATTCCAATAAGCCTGTCTGAGCAGCGAACATTTTAAATCGTCATAATTATATTTCACTTTCAGTTTAAGTGTGCATAATTTGTCTCTTTGTCTGATTCTCTTTGTTGCGTTAGTTTTTCTCCATGGTGAGCATAAAATAACAGGATTCATGAGGATTCCCTAGAGGTTACTCATTCCCCCCTCCCCCTTTAGAAATGTTCGAGATGTTTTGCTAAATTTTTTAGGGAGGGGAAGAAAATTGGGTTTTAGAGAGTAAATGTTTTTCATTAAACCTTTGGGGTGCGTGCATACGTGCGCGCGTGTGTGTTTTCTTGAAAAAGTTCTTCCAGTAAGTAGTTGAGTTTCCTGGCTTTCCCTGAATATCTTCAAATTCTGTCCTTTAACCAGGTCTATGGTTGATCTGAATCCGGGTCAGCAATGGCCCGGGTGGCTGTTTCAGTGCAGTGGCCAGTGCATGCAGCCCAAGGTGCTGCAGCCACACGATGGCTTTTTCTCATCCTCTCTCAGCTCCCCCTAATCTGTGCTCTACCAGAGGACTTGCAACCCCATGAAGCCTGCTCCCTGGCTTGAGACGATCACATGTGCTAGCAAGCTGCTTAGCACCCAGCCAGCTGTAGTCCAGCCGCCATGTTATCAGATGACGGATGGCTTCATATCAGGTGTTTAAACCTACGAGCTACCCCATCTGGTAAATGATTTGAGATGTCTGCCCTTGCATGATGAATGGAGAAAGTGACAATGCCAATCAGAGTGACCCGTGGAGCGTCCCTGCTGCTGCCCGACAGCCACTATCTTGTACACCCTAGTGCTCGACTTTCTCCGTTCTCCTGTCACACAGCTGAGGTTAGACCTACTGTCTCAAAATTGTTGCTCACTTGCATCATTAATCTGTATGTTTTCCTTGCAATGACCTTCATAAAATAGACGCCAGGACACCAGCAGACTCGGGGTCCAGAAATAGATGTCAAGTCGTGGAATCCAGTCCAGTCAGTTTAAAGGATGTTTCCCGTCAGTTTTCACAATCTGGTTTTGAAGTGATATGGTTATTTGGTGTATCCTGCCTATTTGACCTTGAAATCAAACTGAAATCCAATAGAAGAAACACATAGATTGGAATAAAAATTCCTCTGGGAAATGGATGGTGAGTAAAACTGTTTGTTGTCTAGTGTGAGGACATAAGTTCAAATCTCCAGAACCCAGATAAAAGCAATATGTACCATAAGTATGGGTAATCCTGATACTCCTACAGAGAGGTAGAGAGAAGGGAGTCTCTGGAAACTTTGGCTAGCACCTGAGGTCTCTACTAACTTCCACACTTGTGCTATGGTGCGTGTGAGCTCACATTCACACACACACACACACACACACACACACACACACACACACACACACAGCTGTTTCTACACACGCAAACAGCCCTCTGTAAAATTTGGCCGGTAAATATCACATCCCTTTGTGACTATTCAAAGGTTTACCCAACCTCTCCTTCTGAAATGGTTTCTGATTTGGTCACCTAGTTTTGAAAAATTAAAGTTACTACCAAGCTGTAACGCGTTGGTCACTGGTGACTTTTTTCAGTATAATGCCCATAAGGGACATGAATGCTTGAGGCCAGGGCGGCAGAGTTCAATATAAAACTAGGATTTCAGTCAGTGCAACTACAGTTTCTTCTCACCCTGACTGTTGTTTGTGATGATACAGTCTACTTACAGGCAATGCATCACATCAATGCCTTGTCGTAGCAAGAGCCAAATAATGGAGATTAAGCACAAAGCACAAACACTTCACAAACAATTTTCTATGCAGTATTTATTTTCATCACCATTACTAAAGGACTGAAAGACTTGGGAACAAACACCAATTGTTTTGTTTAATTTAAAAATATATTGCCATCTCGATCTTCAATAAAAATGCTATTTCATCCAGCCCTCCGTGATAAAGCACGGCTTTTAATCTTTTCATTTCTTTTCTTTATTTCTTTTTCTTCCTTTTTTTCTTTTTTTCCTCTTTGCTACTATGGACAGTGAATAAACAAAACAAGGGGGAAGCTTAATGGGAATGACAGCGCAGCAGGTACATTTATGATTTAGTATCATTTCAGTTTTCATCCAGGAAAATTGTCAACCGTTCCAGGAATAAAAAATAAAATGCCATGTACTGTGTAGTATAACCTCTTTAAATTGGCAATTTGTAGCTGTTTGATAATTCATTCTTAAGCAAACCTGAACCACTTGCTACCTGCTGTATTCATTAGCCTGTCCATCTTCCTAGTTCCTGTAGAGCATGGGGAACCATGACTGCTAGAAAACAACGCTATGTTGCTGTGTATATTTGCTAATACACACACACACACACACACACACACACACACATAATGCAATTGTTTTAGAAGGATGAGCAAAACCCCTCTATTTTGGTCTCAGAGATAAATATTAACATTTTCTGGATGTGTTTCAACAGATCCATTTCAGATACATAATGCATTACACACTGTGTCGTATGCAGTAGAATTTTTTTTAATTCAGTTATTGAGCATAACATGCAAAGCTCAATATAGAAACTACCAAATTTTTGGAGCAACAGCTCTCTGTGTGTGGCACATTTGCAAATATGAGTATTTCAGGGTGCAAATTAAAATAGTTTGATGCACCATATCACACTTTCTCAATGAAAGGGAAACTTTCCTTGTGCTTACTATAAACACTTCATTTACACGTTTATTTGAGACTTTGTTAAATTAGATTATGTAAACACAGGCTGGATAGCAAGTCAGATTTAATACACGCAAGTTTTGAAACTGACTTGCAGAGCATGGCAAACATAAAAGTAGAAAGGACTTCACCAAGATTTATTGATTCGCGTCAGGGCATCATTACTTTTCAAAGTGTGAAAAATGATCATATATTTATGACCTGCCGACTGAAGCTGTTCTGTGAATTAGCAAGGCTCTAGAGAGGAGCAGCCTAATTGCATTATCATAGAATCAGAGATGGTTGTCAATTTCCCCCATTTAGCTTTTCTCCTTTAGTTTGTTAAAATGAAGGTGCCATGCGTTGGTTGAATTCACTAATACCCTGATGAATGAGGTATTTTCCCAGTAGGCTGGCTACAAGTATAAACAGTGAATTAGGAACGAAAGACCATCAATCATATCTCCTTCAAACAGGCTCCTGCCTTGAGAGTATCCATTATATATTAGGGACACTTTAAAAAACTTGTATGCGGTTTTCATTGGCAAAAACAAGTAAACTGTCCATAATCTTGGATGCTCACTGTGGAAGCTACAGTTATAAAGTCAAATACTTCCTTCATTAATACAATAGCTACTCTCTCTCCTGTTTGGGCCACTGTGCTTCTGTTTTAGAAATGCACCATGCAGTCTACCCTGCACACATTAATATTTCTCCATGCCTCCCTAACTGAAAGATTGGTTTACCTATCTGATGGTTGTTTTCACATTACAGAAGCCATGAACTAAATGTTTCTTTACATCTATATTTTGGTCAAGTGTAAGTCTGGAATGACTTGGGGATTTATGCAGTGGTTTAGTTTTGCTGGGGTTTTTCTTCCTTTGTTTTTATGCAGGGTCAGACTTTGCCCTCAGGCACCCATGTACAGTTCCCTCGGGTTTCAGTCCCTTTAATGGAAATTATGAGTATGCATCCAAGGGTAAGATTCTTCCCTCGGGGATTTATTCTGCCTCAATGTGCAAACATAATTCTCATTAAAATTAATAAGAATTGTACATATGCATCTAGGGAAGAAATAGACTCCTCATAGATTCAGATCATCTCATACTGTTAAGAAGAAGAAGAAGAAGAAGAAGAAGAAGAAGAAGAAGAAGAAGAAGAAGAAGAAGAAGAAGAAGAAGAAATGAATGAGAGAGAAAGAGAGAGGGAGGGAGGGAGGGAGGGAGAGAGGGAGGGCAGAGTCTGCCATGGAGGTGGGCACACAGCCAAGGCTTGTGATTGCCGAGGCACAAGCAAAGTTTTGTTTTCAGTGTCTGCCTGCGCCATGTGTAAGTCCCCTTTTCTTTTTTCACTGTGAAAGCTTCTACAGGGACCCCAAGAAAGCTCTGATTTGGCTAAGCTTTTCTCCAGCCTTGTAATTATTCCCAGGATGTCTTCTCTACAGCATTCAGGGAAACTGGGCCTTGCTTGTGTTTGATGCCTGGTTTGGGGGTTTGGGATCATTTGGATTTACTGGAATCATTGGGCCATAATATTTGTCTATTCTTTCGTCTTTGTAATGCTTCGAAATACCCCTTATTTGACTGAGTAAGTGGTATTTAACTCCTAGTGTGTTTTAGGGTTTGAGAAATCAGCTTTTATTCTGGGGAAATGCAGCTTTAATGCACACATTGCTAAACTTGTGTAAATTCAACCAAACAACATTTTTTTAGATTGAATGAATCGGTGTAGCATTAAGAAACGTTGGCATCTACAAATGTGCTAATCCCTCTTGTTGTGACAAAATATCAACCACGAAATTATTGCCTAATCCATCTGAACAGCGCCTTATTTTTAAAAAGTATATGGTTCCCAAATAACTCAGGTGCTTTTCTGAATATGAAGTTGGAGTCTTTTCACTAGTAGAACACAGGAAAGTGTAGATGTAAGCACTTTTATCATCTTTGCTTCACACTGAAAGCAACATATTATCTTTAAATTTAAAAAGTAGGTAATTGTACATAGCACTACCTGAGGACCCAGCTATACCACTCCTGGACCCAGAAGATGCTCCAACATGTAATAAAGATGCATGCTCCACTATGTTTATAGCAACCTTATTTATAATAGCTAGAAGCTGGAAAGAACCTAGATGCCCCTCAACAGAAGAATGAGTACAGAAAATGTGGTACATTTATACAATGGAATACTACTCAGCTATTAAAACAATGAATTTATGAAACTCGAAGGCAAATGGATGGAACTAGAAAATATCATCCAGAGTGAGGTAACTCAGTCACAAAAGAACACATACTCAACTGATAAGTAGATGTTAATCCAAAAGTTCAGAATACCCAAGATACAATTCACAGACCATATGAAGCCCAAGAAGAAGGAAGACCAAGGTGTGGATGCTTCAGTGCTTCTTAGAAGGGGGAACAAAATATTCATGGGAGGAAATATGAAGACAAAGTGCAGAGCAGAGACTGCAGGAAAGACCATCCAGAGACAGCCCCACCTGGGGATCCATTCCATTTACAGTTGCCAAACCCAGATGCTATTGTGGATGCAGGGAAGTGCTTGCTGAGGGGAGTCTGATATGACTGTCTCCTGAGAGGCTCTCCCAGAGCCTGACAAATAGAGAAGCAGATGCTCACAACCAACCATTTGACTGTGTGCAGGGTCCTTCATGGAGGAGTTGAGGAAGGGACTGAAGAAGCTGAGGGAGTTTGCAGCCCCATGGGAGGAGAACAGTGTCCACTGGCCAGAACCCCGGGAGCTCCTGGGGGCTGGAGTACAAATGGAGGGGCCCATGCTCAGGTCACATATGTGGTAGAGGATGGCCTTGTTGGACATCAGTGAGAGGTGAGGCCCTTGGGCCTGAGGCTGTTCAATGCCAAGATGGGAATGCAGAAAAGGGTGGGTTGGTCGGGGAGCACCCTCATAGAGAGGCAAGGGGAGGAGGAATGGTATAGGGGGTTTCCAGAGGGGAGACCTCGAAAGGGGGAAAACATTTGAAATGTAAATAAAGAAAATATGAAATAAAAATTAAAATTAAAAAAAATGTAGGTATGGGAGGCTGAACTGTTTGAAGATTTATTTTAGTTTTTTTTTTTAATTGTGGGGAGAGGGGTTTGGTGTACCTTAGTGCAGATGCTCCTATAAACTAGAGGTCTTGGATCCCCTGAAGCTGGAATTACAGATAGTAGTGAACCACCTGATGTGGGTACTCAGGCCCTGTGGGAAAGCATCTCCTGCTGTTATCTGTGGAGCCATCTTTCCAGATAGACCAATTTTGTGTCAATCAAATACAGCTTAAATTTGTACCAGTAAAAACATGAGTGTGCACACTTATTGGGATAAAAAAGACCTGATTCCCTTGCTTGACGACTTCAGCTCATCAGGCCACAAAATCTTCCAAGAAAAGCATTCTCTCTATCCATGGGGTGAAGAAACAATGCCCCACAGGCCCAGGACTCTTCACATGTAATCCGCTGGGAGTGTCTGCAGGTAAGTCACCTTTACAAAGAATGGTAAGCTGTCCAGAATTTCAAAAACAACTCAAAGATTTAAAGACCAACTATCGGTGTGATTCAAGAACCTAGCAAAGACACTAGTTAGGTTTGTCTGGACATGCCAACCTATGTGCTGTCATGTCAAAGGCATCCTGTTCGTTCCTGAGACACTGGAGAACTGAAGGGACTGTGGGGTTTATGGTATTTTTTTTGGTAGTAAAGTTGCAAAAAAAAAAAAAAAACCTTGATTTAATTTGTAACTTTCCTGTACGAAGTTGTTTGTGCTACATTTGTATTTAAGTAATTCAATATTCCTCTCAACAAGACTGCAGTAAAGAAAGCTCGTGGCTTCTAGGAGTGGCCATGCAGAAGAGAGAGGAATATGTGTTGCTTCCTATCATGCACACATTTTTGTATATAAATGATTTGGGGCATTATTAAAGCCCTAGAAAATGAAGAATTAACCGGCTGTGACTTAATTCAACTAGTTAAGTCTAGAGTGGTATTTGGTGTTCTGACAAGAGGGATGAGGCAAGGCTTAATCACAATGTAACTTACAGTTCTGCAGTTAAAACATAAAAATAAGCTGGACAGTGGTGGCGCACGCTTTTAATCCCAGCACTTGGGAGGCAGAGGCAGGCAGATTTCTGAGTTCAAGGCCAGCCTGGTCTACAGATTGAGTTCCAGGACAACCAGGGCTAAACAGAGAAACCCTGTCTCAAAAAAACAAAAGAACATGAAAATAAAAAGTCGGGTAGTTATAGGATACACTGCCTGTCATCAAGATGTGTAACTTTGAATCTGCTTGATTTTCTCATAACATTTCATTCACAATAGCGCAATGCTGTGTTATTCTTTGCATGCATAATCATTCTACTACATGTTAGTGCTCTGTGTAGCTGACAGTGTAAGCAAACACTATACAGTATACATATACATATACATACACATACACATATACATATACATATCCTCTAAAATAAAATAAGTTATTCAGCATCCTAAACTGCTGATATTATGAAATAGGTAATGCAATTTCCCATTGGATTGGGGTTGGTCTTATTACTAGGTAGAGTGTTTTGTTGTTGATGATGCTACTGTTGCTGTCTTCTCTAAGAGGTAATGATAGAAGTTTGTTCTTCCTTTGAGTTGGGAGTAAACTTGTATGGAAAAGGGATACAGCTTGGGGTTCATTGGACCTCTGACAGTTAAGGTGGTGTAGGGTTTAAGGTTGCAAAGAAACAATTTCCACCAAATATAAATATTCTATCCTACAGAAGAACTCAGTAAGGCTCAGTAAAATTACGGAGACAAACACATTGAGACTCAGAAACTTACAACCCACTCCAACAAGGCATAAGTCTCAGGAAGTCCTGAAACAGTATAGTGCAGGGAGCTCTTTCCTCCTCAAATATATAAGCACTCAGTGCTCTGGGGAGGGAAAATCATCCCCCACGGAGCTGCCTACAAACCAGCAGGAAGTTATCCACTTTCACCTTCTGTGGATCTTCTCGTGTTGGGGTGGGCTTTGGGTGACTTTGAGGCAACCATGCACCTGAAATAGCTTCTTAGCCAAATTGTTATAAGTAACCACAGTAAACTCATTGATTTACTAAGGTGGACTTTGGTGGTATCATTGCTTTGATTTGTTATTCATTCCTATATAGGTTGAGTAGATATTTGGTTACATCTTCCAGAAATAGGGTCATACAACATCAAGTTACATCTGGTTACCATCCTAGGAAAAAAAAAGCCCTTTTGTAAAGACGGACTTCTAAATGGTTTTAAAATGTATCCTGTTAACCAGACATAGTGGCATATAACTCTAATCCCAGTACTCAGGAAACAGATGCACATAGATCTCCGGGACACCATCCTCATTTACATAGTGAGCTCCAGGCCAGCCAGGGCTACACAGTGAGATGCTACTGAAGCATTTAGGTCAATGATACATGTCGGTTAAACATGTGGATAAATGTGTTCATTTGACTTTCTAAAAAGTTCATGTTACGTGTGTGTGTGTGTACATGTACATGTGTGCATGTGTGTGTGTGTGTGTGTGTGTGTGCCCAGGTGCACTTTCCATGGTGTTTGTGTAGAGGATAGAGGATAACTTGGTGAAGTCAGTTTTCTCTTACATAGTGTGGATTCCAGAGATCAAAGTCAGGTTGACAGGTTACCAGGCTTGAGGGAAAGTGCCTTTAGCCACTAAACTACCTCACTGGCTCTCATTCAACTTTAAAATAAAATAAAGACTTGGGTACACATTTGACTAAAAGATACAACAGACCAAGGTTATCATATCTGCCTAAAATACTTTCTGCCTGCCACTTAATTAAGGAAATAAAGAGCCTTGACTGATAGCCACATGGCCTCTTATGGAGTGATTACTCCACATGTTCACGGTTATTTCTACGCATTCTATAAAATCAAACTATATTTTTAATCCTCCATGTTTTCATGCATGTGAACTCTCAGTCCTTTGCTGAGTGATGAACCACTAGACTTAGCTACAAATTATCTAAATACATAAGTGTCCAATTAGTTAAATTCACTTAGATGCTAATAGAATCCTAAATGGGCCAGGATGACATATGGGTCAAGAGATGGCATCGGCATGGAACTGGAGAAAAGACTCAGGGAAAGGCAGGCCTACCTGTACCAACTTATAGTTCGACAGGAGAGATTAATCCTTAGAAAGACTTTAGAAATATCAACTACTACCCACTTCAAAAAATTAGAAGAAAGAATTTTTGGAAGCTTTTACAATAAAGTTAAAATTGAGGAAAATAAATACTTTCAACTTGAATTAAATATTACACAAATATACATGTATCAAAAGAACACTACATTTCATAACTATGTACATTTTTGTGGTTTATGTATTGATTTAAAATAAACTTCATTTAAATTAAAAGGTATTTGTGGAAGTATGCATCTACTATCATTTGGGAATTTGTTATGCTTTTACGTGGAATATTCTGTTGCTCTCAGACTGGCTTCAAACTCAACAGATAGCAAAGGATGTCCTTGAACTTTTGACCTTCTTCCTCTACATGTTGAATGTCAGTCAGGGTGATAAGTGTCTGCCACCCATGCATAAGTTTCCAAGTTATGAATTTTTTTTAAATTTAAGTACTTATGGCCTAGATTTAATATTTATTTTGTTTTCTATTTCACTAACATCTAGGTCTATATTCATTTATTTCTATGTTTTACTTAGATTAGGATGGTACCTATTTTCTCTTTTAAATGTTGTTTTTTTACTCTGTGTATGAGTGTGTGTGTCTGTGTGTGTCTGTGTGTGTCTGTGTGTGTCTGTGTGTGTCTGTGTGTGTCTGTGTGTGTCTGTGTGTGTGTGCGCGCACACGTGCGCGCGCTTTTGAGAATGCATGTGTTTGCATATGCCATGACACATGTATGGAGATCAGAGGAGAATATTCAAGCACAGTTTCTCTCTTTCTACTGTGGATTCCAGGGATCAAATGCAGGTCGAGAGATTTACACAGGGCAAGAGCTTCTACTCACTCAGTCATCTCAGTGGTCCATGGCCTCTTTTCATGAGTGACATGTTGATTCAGTCACCTTCTATTTTTAAAAAATTATTTCACTTAATGTATAATGCTTAAGTCATCCTTTTATGTTTATCTATCATTATTCGTTTCTTAAAAGTCTGATTTTTCACATTTGTTTCCTCAGTAACACAAAAGTCAACACACACACACACACAACATAGTAACAAAACTAAAGGAAGAAGAGAAAACTGGAGAAAAAATCATCTGGGAGTGTAGGGGAACTGACACAGGAAGTGCCAGGGGGTGGTAGCTATTCTACCTTACCTTTGGCCTCATTATAATTACTTGTTAGTTTTTTCTTAGTTTAAGATACCATGTTATAAAATTCAGGGTTGTCAAAAAATGAAAGTAACTATGCTTTCAACAAGTCAACTGTTTCCAAGGTGTTTGTGCACAAGGATAGGTGAGTACATGGTAGAAATATTATAAAAAGGATTCAAAGGAGTGTGGATCAGGCACCTCTAAGGTCTTCCTCACCATTTGCACCCTATCCTATAATTTAATTTATCATAAAGTATAGCAAATGGTGCCACAAAACCATCTTTAATTCAAATGAACACCATACTGCAATAAACACCATAGAAAATCAACAATGCTTTAGTGAAATATAATTGTGTTAAAATTAAGTTAATTAATTTCTAATTGGCAGAAGTTGTAGAGTAGACAGAGATGAGACCAGCTTTCCGTATCATGTCTTAATCAATTAAAAGAAATAAAAAGAGAATACAACATGCAGTTTCCATCCCTGAGTTATAGATTCCTTGCTAGCCTTGACTACATAGCAAGTGATGAGCCGGCCTGGACTAATTAGGACTCTTTCATAAAAGCCAATGAATTAATGCACTAATTTCATAAAATTAAAGGCTTGCTTAGCTCCTATTCTGTTGTGGGCTTCATTCTAGTCCCTGAAAATTGAATACACAAAACGAAATCCTTGTCCACGTGTGGAGTGAAATCTTAATCCTAACACTTGGGAAACAAAGGCAGGATTATCACAAGTTTAAGGCAAGCTAAAAGTACAGTAAGACCTATATTAGAAAAACAAAATAAAATACTGTCTTTCCTCTTCTGCAAATTCATGATTAACTATGAAGTGACGTGACCATCAAATGGATTAGACAGTATGAGCCAGTGTCGGCGTAGCTGCAAGAGGACCGGAGAATGCAGAGGATGCTATTTTAGGAAGGAGGGCGGTATCTAAGCAGAGATCTAAATGCAGTGGAGAACGGGTCCTGTAAATATTTGAGTGGAAAGCATTCCAGTAGAAAGAACACAAATGCAAAGGCTCTGAGGCTGCACGTGGTGTGCTGAGGAGTAGCAGCTGAGGCAAAGGAGAGAGAGCAGCAGGAATTAGGTCAGCGAGACAGCCAGGCTCACATCACACAGCACTCCAGGCCAATACTCTGATTTGCATTTAGTTCAAAGTCAGATTTTTGAATCAGAGAGTGAAATGTGATTTAGACTTCCAAACAATCATCCTGGTGGCTATGAGAAGATCCTGGGTGAGCGCATGGGGGTGGGGACTGCCAGGACAGAGGAAAGAAAGGCCTCTAGGAAAACACTGGAGTCATTTGAACTGATGCTGATGATGTTGGCTAAGACTGGAAAGTTAGAAGGGTGATAACAACAAACAAATAAACAAAAACCAAGAAAAGGAAGGGGGCAGGGAGAGCTGGCTGGACAGATGAAAAGGGTTGCTTTCAACGTCTGACGATTGTAGTTCAGTTCCCCAGGACTCACATAAAAGCCAGACAGGTTGGCAAACATCTGTAATCCCAATACCCAGGTGGTAGAGCCAAGAGATGCTTTGGCACAGGAGCTATTCACAATAGCCAACATCCGGGAGGCCCAGGTTCAGTGAGGAGCCTTCAATGAACAGAGTTGGGGTGGGGTGCATTTGAAAGGCACTCAGTGTCAGCTTCAGGCCTTTACACATAGACACACACAGAGAGACGCACACACACACACACACACACACACACACACACACACAGGAGAACATGCACGTTGTGCACACAAATATACATTCACACACATTCTAACTCACACAGGTGTAGACCAGTTAAAAAAAAAAGTAGAAAAATAAATCCAGGGCCCCTAACTGCATGAGTGCATTCCAGAGCCTTAGGCTTGGAAGGGGAAAACCAGGAATTCACTTTAGGATGTGTCCTCACAATGGGGAAAGTTGAGTAGGTATTTGTATAAATGGGTCTGGAATAAGACAGCGCAGTCTGCAATGAACCATCAGTCTGTGTCACAGTGTGTCCATGAAGCAGAACCTACAGCACAAACAATTCTTGTCAGCCTTAATAAAGACAAAGCAAAAACAAATAAATAAAATAAATAAATAATGCAAAAAAAATAACTAACAACAACATAAAAGTATGTTCACAGTTAGGATCTGAATCTCTAATGGATTCTGAAGAGTTGAATTCTGAAGAATGAGTCCCTAGCTTCAGAGCTTTTGGAAGGGTAGGGAGCCTGTGGGAGGCCAGACTACAAGGCAGGAATAGGTCACTGGGGGTAGGGTTTTGAAGTTAAACTGCTGGTCATGACAACATTCTCGGTGGATAAAGCCCTTCACCAGGCCGTCCCACTGGGATAGAATGAAATCCTTTGGTACCAGGAGCTCAAAGGAACCTTTCCTCTCCTAATTTGTGTCTGCCAGAAACATATTTTATGGGAACGGTAAGAAAATAGCTAATACGCTCAGTCTGGTTGTATCTGACTTGGCCACAAGGCTTGATTCTTCATTCATCTTTATACAACCAGAACCTAACAATCAGTAGATTCCCCAGGCATCACCGTCCAATTCGGCTGGACCACAGAGTGACAGGGTATTCTATTATTTGTAAGAAAAATGCTAAAGAAGAAAACCAGAGGACCAGGAAAAGAATGAAGGTAAAACTTGTAAGGCAATGATGGAGTTCTCACCATGGTGGATCCCATCATGAGTCTGAAATGGTGGCTTTAAGGGTGGTTGCTCACTTAGACTGTCATGATGAAAATAACTTGGAGAAGACAGGGTTTATACAGCATATAGATCCCAATCACAGTGCAAAACTGGGAGAATAATACAGGAACTCAGACGGGGCAGGAGCCTGGAGGCAGGAATTGATGCAGAAGCCATGGAGGGTCTGCTTATTGGATTACTCCCTGTGGTTGCTCTGCTTACTTTCTTATGCACCCCAGAATCCTCTCCCAAAGAGTGGCACTGCCCACAACAGAGGAGCTACAAATAAACAAAGTAAGCTGCATTGTTTGGGTTTCCTTCGTCATGGCATACGCTACAAAGCAAGTCCTCTGCTTCAGGGTTCTTGTAACTGTTACCCCCACCTTTCTCCTTGACACACACCCACACTTTACCCCACACTCAGCACTCAGACACCTGTCAGATCCCATCATCACCAACATTCCCAGGAAAGCTCGACAAGTCAAAAAGAACAGTGGATGCAAGTCCTTTGGAATTACACTTTCTGGTTCCTGCTACCTGTGAGGGCTTATCTTGGTAGTCTACTTGATAGCAGCTGGAATCAGCTAACTCCCAAGAAGCTGGGTTCATCCGAGAGGGGTTTTCTTGGTTGGATCATTTATGGTGGGAAGACCTGCCCTTAATCTGGGCCATACCTCCTGGTGGATGCCTACATGAAAACAACCTGGAAGAAAGATGCTTCTGGTTTTTGCCTGTGTAACCCCATTCTTATTGTCAAGTTCATCAAGACTACTACTGAGACATCCCTCCACTAGTATAGAACTTACTACTTCAGGATTACAACCTATATTAAAGAGGCATTGACTCTCACCAAATGAACAACTACTAGATTTTTGGCCTTTAGAATAAAAGGGAGACAGCCATTGTTGGACTAGCCAGACCACAGTCCGTAAACAACTCTAATATATCCCGTTTAATGTTTATATAAGTTCTGTTCCTCTAGAAGGCTAATAAGGCTAACTAATAAGCTATACTTGTCCCTACTCCATTTCAACTGTGCCCAGTTACCAAATCAAACAGCCTGACCTCATAGTTACCTATTCTTTCAATCCTTATATCAAATTACCAGCAAAACCTATTGGTCCCACCTTAAAAATGCAGCCAGTCTCCTTACCTTTCTATGCTATTTGTAAAAAAAATATTGTAGGTATTAGTGTTTTGCTTGATACATGCAATGCACTCTAAGATCGAAAAGAAGTGTCAGGACCCTTATAACTGCAGTTTCCAATGACTGTGAGTCCCTGTGTTGGTGCTGAGAACTGAACATGGCCTCTGCAAAATCAGAAGTAAGTGCTCTTTTTTTATAGCATATTTTCTTTATTTGCATTTCAAATGTTATCCCCTTTCAAGATTTCCCCTCCGGAAACTCCCTATCCCATCCCCCCTTCCCCTGCCTCTATGAGGGTGCTCTCCTACCCACCCACTCCTCCCTTCCTGACCTGGTATTTCCCTACACTGGGGAATTGAACAGCCTCAGTCCCAAGGGCATTACCTCCCACTGATGTCCAACAAGGCCATCCTCTACCACATATGTGACCTGAGCATGGGCCCCTCCATTTGTACTCCAGCCCCCAGGAACTCCCAGGGTTCTGGCCAGTGGACACTGTTCTCCTCCCATGGGGCTGCAAACTCCCTCAGCTTCTTCAGTCCCTTCCCCAACTCCTCCATGGAGGACCCTTTACACAGTCAAATAGTTGGCTGTGAGCATCTGCCTCTATTTGTCAGGCTCTGGGAGAGCCTCTCAGGAGACAGCCATATCATGCTCCCCTCAGCAAGCACTTCCCTGCATCCACAATAGCATCTGGGTTTGGCAACTGTAAATGGGATGGATCCCCAGGTGGGGCTGTCTCTGGATGGTCTTTCCTGCAGTCTCTGCTCTGCACTTTGTCTTCATATTTCCTCCCATGAATATTTTGTTCCCCCTTCTAAGAAGCATTGAAGCAACCACACCTTGGCCTTCCTTCTTCTTGGGTGTCATATGGTCTGTGAATTGTATCTTGGGTCTTCCAAACTTTTGGGTTAATATCTACTCATAAGTGAGTGCATACCATGTGTGCTCTTCCGTGACTGGGTTACCTCACTCAGGATGATATTTTCAAGTTCCAATCATTTGCCTGTGAATTTCATGAAGTCATGCTGTTACCCAGTGAACCATCTGTCCAGCCCAATTCGTCACTAGATTACAGTGTGAGGAATGTAATCCCTGCCCTGGTACCTGTCACCTACCAATGGCCTTCTTGAGCGGCCAGATCAACTATTTGAGAAAAACAAAATGAGACTAGCCGACGCTCCCCTTTCTACCATGCACAGCTGTGTGTAGAACAGAAAGAAAAGTATTCACCTTGAAAAGTATGGCCCACTGTGAACTGGCCCTGCTCCCCTTGGTTCTCCTCTCCTAGCTATTGTGACATGGAAAATGCTATCCAGCTGGATGGGGCTTTGACACACTGAGTTCTTTGAAGTGCAGGAGATTGGAAGCACTCAGAAGCAGCAGCCTCTGCTTCAGGAACTCTCTCTCTCTCTCTCTCTCTCTCTCTCTCTCTCTCTCTCTCTCTCTCTCTGTGACCTTGTGCCCTCTTCTTTTCTAGCAAGCTTTCACCCATGAAGCAACTCATAGAAACCAGAATCTCTATTTCTCAAGTCACGTCATAAAAACCTAAGCCTTTTTCTTCCAAGTAAACCCTATATAATCTGGAAAGGTCACTCTATTCTCCCGTGGATACCTTCATTCTAAACATCCCTGGCCTCCTACCCAGGAGAGAGACCGGTACCCGGGCCAACCCACAGGCCCATACGCAGACAGCTCTTGCTCAGGTCTCACTCCTGGGCTGTTGCCCTCAGATTCAACCTGTCTTCTAATCACACTTCTACAAGCTGACCATTCTGCTTCAAGCCTAAGCACACAACCGAGGACAGTTTTCCCTGGGCTTCAGCTCTTCATTCCTGAAAGCCTCTGTGTCATATAAAACTTTGGTTAAATAAGATTATGCTTTCCCGTGGTTAGCGCATCTTTGTGTGTGACTGGAGTCTTGGACTGTTGACCAAAGTGCTCATGATAGGTGAGGAGTGTCACCACACTTCTTCCACCAGAGACTCAGGCTGCAGAGTAAGGTCTAGCACCAAGTTTGATGTTGCACACCTGGAATTTATAGCTGACATTGAGACAGGATGATGGCAAGTTGTGAGACCTTGTCTCAATTAAAAAAAAATGGATATGTAACTCACTCTGTGACATGAGGCCTTATTAAAGAAAGAAAGAAAGAAAGAAAGAAAGAAAGAAAGAAAGAAAGAAAGAAAGAAAGAAAGAAAGAAAGAGAGAGAGAAAGATAGAGAGAAAGAAGTAAAACAGAAAGAAAATCAAATAAAGAAAAAAAAAATCCTCTAGCAATTGGAGCCTCTCTGAAGGCTCTTGAAAACTCAACCTTGGTTTTAGTCTTGATATTCAGACTTTGTTGTAATTAAAAATCTTTGTCTCACATTAATAATCACCAGGTAAGCTTTATGTATTTGTTGAATGAATGAAAGATCCCTCCTCAAATTACATTTCAAACATAAAGGCAAAACTGATAGTGGAAAATAGGTGGATGGTGATTATTAGGGTTCTGTCTAAGCTCCACCCCACAATTGCCTGGCAACAGCCAGGTAGGCCTGGCCTACTATAAAGAGGGCTGCTCAGCCACTCCTCTCTCTCTCTCTCTCTCTCTCTCTCTCTCTCTCTCTCTCTCTCTGTTCTTATTCTCTTAGTATCTCTTACTCCTCTTGCCTCTCTCTCTGCCCCTCCTGGGCTCTCCTCCCCTCCCCCTCCCTCCACGTGGTCATGGCCAGCCTCTGCTTCTCACTCTCTCCTTCTCTCTGCCTTTCTCTGTCTCAACAAACCCCTTTACCTCCCATCCCATGCCCTGAATAAACTCTATTCTATACTATGCTGGTGTGTGTCTGGTCCCTCGGGGGAAGGGATGTCTTGGCATAGACCCGCTGGGGCACCCCCTTCCCCACACCGCCGTATTCCATATTCTCTAAACCTCTTTCTCTTTTTATGATCACAATAGTGATTTGTTTTAAATTTTATTCCTTCAAAATCAAAACATATTTAGTAGGGAAATAAAATGGTATTTGCCAAAAGATCAATGAAGGTTACTGTCATCTTCTAGAGCATTAAGGGAACTGAGACAGGTATTCTGAATGTTGAAGAGTTGCTCCTGTGCATGCAGGCAGAATCATAAATGGCCTGGTTTTCCCTATATCTTCTTAATTAGCAGAATAATTATTGATCAGCACAAAGCGCACAGTCTCTGGAGGCATGATTTGTGCAAATGCTCAGCTTTTTAAGAGCCTAAATCATAGTCATCAGTATTTAAAAATGAATTGATAGAAAATGTGGTATAATTAATGCACCTATTCTATTTCTGGGACTACATCTTTTCATACTAAATATGTCATTCATTTAGGAATGAATATAAGGGTATGGTGATGACAGAATGGAAACAAATTGGGACTTCCTTTTCCCCATGACAACCCTTGCTCCTAACTTACCCAGAGATGTCATTGACTATGCAAGTTTAAAATATTTTTCTACTTCATTTGCCAATGACAGATCCCAAGATTGTCTAGATCAATGGTTCTCAATCTTCCTAATGCTGCAGTCTTTTAATACAGTGCCTCATATTGTGGTGACCCCCAACCATAAAATTATTTTGTTGCTACTTCATAACTGTATTTTAGTACTGCAATGAATTATGTGCATATATGATTCACAATCCCCGTGAAAGGGCCATTCAATGCCCAAAGGGGGTCACAAGCAGGTTGAGAACTACTGGTCTGGATGAACCACTGAAATGTACAATGTGTCTCTAGTATATATAGGTGCCAATACTGGTCTCTTTGCCTTCTTGATTCCCCAGGTTTTTTCGGCCTCACCCTGTGTCACAATGAACTGTCACCTGGAAGCCTTGTGTCTCTGTAAGGTCTACAGTGTTGGAGCTGGTCTCAGCCTGTGAGTGCTGATAACATCCTGTTTATAACATCTGGATAATATCCAGACCAGGGTCAGGACTGACACTGGACTGTTAGATGTCTCTGAATTGCCTCATTCTCTGCTGTCTACAGCTGTCTGTGGCACTTTAGTTCCTGGGTAATCAATCCCTGTTCTCATTTCCTCTATGCAACACACTGACTCTGTGAAGGAAAGAACCTAGCTTGCCATACTGACTGTTATAGCCTCCTCACTGAGACAGTGCTATGTGTGGTCTAAGTTACTAATGCTATTGTGAATAGTTTCTAACTCTATTGTGAATGAATGCATGGGAGAAACATTTGTTCTAAATGTTATCAAGTACCAGAATGATGTGTAGAGCTTTTGAGAGCACACCCCCCCTCCTGTTCCTGATCTTGTAGGTGTGCTAGGAAACTCTAAAGTTTTCATTTAGAACAGGTCCCCAGGAAGTCCAGAGGTTGCTGGTTCAGCAAGGACACCTAGAAAGCCATGACTTCCCTGCGCAGGCTCACACAGGAGCCATTCTGAATGCCTACACAGGAGTCACTTAGCAGCAGCACTGAGCGGCAACAAATTCGTGAGGGAATTACATTAAATGAGCAAAGATATATGTGGCTCTCGATTCTGAAAGTTTCTCTCCATAGCCCTTGAATCTATTATTTCTTATCATATGGCAAATCAGAACCCAAAGCTATAGGGCATGATATGGGTCAAAACAGCCTACCTCATGACAGACAGGAAGCACGGAGTGAACAAGAGTGCAAACAGGAAGGGAGGGGGTAGAGGAGGAGGAAGACGTAGCTAGGAGTAATCAGGAATAATTCAGTGACCTACTTCCTGTAGCTAAGCTCCCTTCCTAAAATCTTTGAAAACAGTGCCTTTAGCTGGAGACTTGGGCGCAAATACATGAGCTGTGGGAACGTTATATATTCAATCCATATTGTGACCACATCACATCTTTTCCATGAAGCCAGGAACGTGCTAACAGTTTCCTAAGTGTTTACCAGGAATAATCCTTAATAGTCAATTAAGTCATTATTTTACATTTGTTTAAAAAAATGTGTTCCTTTTTAAAGTAGAATACTGAAAAAAAAGGATTGAACACAAAATATATTACCAAACGGATGATGTATCTTCTTTAATTGTCTATTTTTAAAGAGACACAAAATGGGAAGTCCTACAAAATATCAAGAAATGTATTAATTCTCATTTTAAACAAGCATGGGAACAAAGAAAAGATTGTTTCTCAAACACATATATAAGTTAATTTAATTAGTCTGCAATTTTTGTTGTGAGATAATCTCAAATGAAGGAAGATGAATGGGAAGGTTGGGTGTGAGACCCAGGCTGATTGCCCTAGAACCTGGACAGCAGAAATAAGATCAGACTAGCCTAGGCTATTTATGAGTAAGACAACCAGGGTACATAAATGAGACTCTAATTTTTAAAAAGTATTATTCAACCCAGATTCTGCCCAGCATTTAATGTACAATTCATTGGGGTGGTGTGATTAAATTGATCATGTTATCTCCACATTGGCTAAATGAACAGAATTCATGGCTTGATATGGTGGCACATGCCTTGAACCCCAGCACTTAAAAGGCAGAGCTCTGTGAGTTTGAGGCCAGCCTGGTCTATATAATGAATTCCAGGGCAGCCAGAACAATATAGAAAGAACTTGTCTCAAAAACAAGCAAACAAACAAATAAACAAAAAGAATCTTTAAAATAGAACACATTTCATATCTCTGTTGTCCTACAGTGCATCCCCAACATCAAACTCTGTACCTAGCATAGTGTAGGAACTCAATACCTAATATCTAAATGGGAAAAAAAGTTACTAAATCATGATGGACTGATTTGACTTTATATACACATATATAATATATGTATATAGTATATATGTATGTATATTGTATAGTAATATATGATATATATATATATATCAGTTTAAGAAAATTTAGTTCTCATTAGTTTATCATAGCTTACTATTTCCTAAATCCACTATGTTTTTCAGTGAAAAATCTTATATCTAGCAAGGATGGAGTATGTTGACAAAACTGTAGCTAATAGGGGTTTGGGGAACATAAAGCTATTAGCATGGGCTGCATCTCTGAGGGCTTATGAAAACAATCATATTTTCTCACAGAAAATTAAGAAACACTCTAAAGGAGGTACTCAGTGGTGGAGTGTCCTCTCCTCTTCTAGGGGGCCTGAGTGGTTCTCAGCACCCCTGTCAGGTGACAGAAAACACTGTAATTCCTGTGACAGGAATTATGGTATCAGAGGTCTACAAAGCTGGTCTACAAAGAGAATTCCAGAACAGCAATGGCTAGACAATGAAACCCTGTCTTGAAAAACACAGGTTGTATATACTCACTCAAATGAACATATGCATAATTTTTATAATCTTGTTTTTATTAG
Organism: Apodemus sylvaticus; assembly: GCF_947179515.1. NCBI lineage: Eukaryota > Metazoa > Chordata > Mammalia > Rodentia > Muridae > Apodemus > Apodemus sylvaticus. Next base: position 27,430,369 of record NC_067474.1, read on the forward strand.
ATTATTCTAAGAAATATTCATTTTTCGATGGGTGGTGGTGACATGCTTTTTATCCCAGCACTTAGGAGGCAAAAGCAGGCAGATCTTTATGAGTTCTAGGTCAGTCTTGTCTACAAAGTGAGTTCCAGAACAGCCAAGGCTACATGGTAAAACCCTATCCTGAAAAAAAGAGAAGGAAAAAAAGAAAGGAAGGAAGGAAGGAAGGAAGGAAGGAAGGAAAGAAGGAAGGAAGGAAGGAAGGAAGAAAGGAAGGAAGGAAGAAAAAGAAAGAAAGAGAGAGAAAGAAAGAAAGAAAGAAAGAAAGAAAGAAAGAAAGAAAGAAAGAAAGAAAGAAAGAAAAAAAGAAGGAAAGAGAAAGAAAGATTCATTCTCTATCCTGTAGCCTCCACAATCCAAGGCCAGTTCAATGGACTCTGTCGTTAAAATGTATTTCAATTGTGATTATTTTTCACTCTTTACATTGTGCTAGCCTTTACCAAAAGCACAGTCTCCTCTGGCCTGAGTATGATTCCTGCTTCTACTACTGCTGCCTTCTTTCCATGTAGCCAAGGCTGGCCTTGACACTCTGGAGCCTCCCATATCCACCTCCCAAGTGCTGCTGTTAATTGAATTTGCACCAACGTGACAGTCAGGGAAGGAGAGAAAGAAGAAGGAGGAAAGGGGGAAAGAGAAGGAAGAAGAAAACAAGAAAAAGGAAAAAAGAAAAAGGAACTTTGGAACTTAAAAGACCCCATGGTTTACCATACTTTTAGCACAGAACCCAACTTTCTTTCCTACATGATATTCAGCTCCCTTCTCTGAAACGCCTTGTCTTTTCCACAGATTATACTCAATGTGCACAGCACTTGTTCTGGCATGCAGGCTCTGGCCAGCAACTCTCTGCTGCTGGACAGGGCCTTAGAGCCTTGCCTACTGCTGTATCCCAGGCTTAAGTGGCTCAGGTTCCCTGTCGGCATTCCCTGACTGAATGAAATATCAAGTACAAACTGGGATTCAATCCAACTTAACAATAGAAGAAATTTTCCTTACCAGCTTCCCTTTTTCTGCCCTAAATTCCTCCTCAGGGGATTCTTGCCCACACCACATGTACACACGTGCTTACATGCTCAATAAATTAGTATGTTGCTGTATTTCTTACATCTCTATGAATGCAAGAATGTTGTGCTATTATGCAATCCCAGTGTGATATAAATGACTGAAAATCACTTCAAGACTTATAGTTTCCAGGCTTATTCACATTTTAACAATGATCTTAAACTAATAATGCTAAACTCCTAAAATGTAGTGTTTAATGACTACAGTTCCGCTTATAATTAGAAATTACTGGAAGTAATCTAAATGCCCAGAAATGACTATTGGGTAAATAAGATTTTTCAGGAGCTGGAGAGATCATTCAGTAGTTAAGACTGTTTGCTGTTCTTCCAGAGAACCTGACTTTGATTCCCAACCCCCAAACTGGATAACTCAAAATCAAATCCAAAACCAGCTCTCAAGCATCTAAAGCCCTTTTCTAGCCTTTGTAGACACACAGATGTATGTAACTGTTTGGCTTTCTCTAAGCTGGCCCCAGCTCCCCAATGAAGACACTAAGACTTATTTACATATTTGTGCCTCGGCCTTAAGCGAGGCTTGCTCCCCAGCTAGCTATTAACTAATATTAGGCCGTTTATACTATCCCAAGTTCACTCACTTATACCTTCATGCATGTGAAGGGCTCACATTTGTTTGGGTTCATTTTCTATTTTATTTTTTTAGACAGCGTGTCATTTTGTACTTCTTGGCCTTTCTAGATCTCACTATGTAGATCAGGTTAGCCTCAGGCTTAGAGATATGTCTGTCTCAGCCTCCCAGTCGCTGAGATTAAAGGCAACTTCACTCACAGTAATAATCGTAGCACTTATGGGGCTGAGACAAGAGAATGGTCATGAACTTGAGGCCTGTCTCGTCTATTGTTCGGTGAGTTTCAGGCCAACCTAGGCTAAATGGTTAAAGCAGATTTCAAGGTAAACGTATAAAATGATGGAGAGAGCAATGAGACATAGGAAAATATTAAGCACCACTGGTCTGAAGGAAAGATGCATTTTTAATATCATTCCTGCAACCGGTCCATGATTGAAGTTATTTCTGATGAAATAGTTTCAAGATAAATAGCGTTTTTTAATTAACACTTCAAGCACTAGATGGTAAGACAGAGTGTTGATGGATATAATCTGGGCACCGACAGACTGGAAGATGCATTGATAGAATATTAATTCATTCGTGCTCTCATGCCGTTGCATACTGCACGGACACATAAGCAGCAAATGGGAAGGTAGTAAATAAATTATACGCTGAATTGAAAAAGGTGATGAAAGAATACAAAAAAAGGGATTTGATTGGAATTGCCAGAGGGTCCACACTGATAAGGTCTTAACAGAAGCACCTGAGGAAGTTTAGAGACCTAGAGTCGGGGGTGATCACAGAGAACATTCCAGGAAGAGAGAAGATGGTGGCAATCTGATAAATATATGAAAGTCTCTACATGATAGAGACTTTCATATACCTGACATTTAGATCTTCCAGTTTCTCTGGTAACACTACTCCTGCCTTGGCTCATGGTCAGTCACTGATGGTTAAACAGTTTCTGACACTTCACTAATCCATTTTCTCAAGCCAGCATGAGTCCATGCTAAACACCAATGAGAAACAACAGCAGAGCAGAAGCCCTGAGAAAGATGCAAGCACTAAGCCTACCTTACTGAGGCCAAGGAAATCCAGGAGGAATGAATGACCACAGAGCTTAAGACATAAATTTAGAATACTAAGGAAAACTTTTGTAGGTTTGCATAGGCCTGCTAAGGGTTTTGGTTATTCACTGGAGAACTTTGATCTGAAAAGTAACATGGATTTAAAATTACTCTGACAAGACTGAAGCTGCTCTATTGGAAAGACTGTAGGCAAACTGGAGTGGAAAGAAAGCAACTGAAGACTGCTAAGATAACAGGAGAGGAGGATGGTGATGCCTGCTATTAGCATCCTAACAACAGAGCCAGTAAGAAGCAAGAAAAGTGGAAAGTTTTGGAGCTCACAGGATGAGAGAAGAAATAGGAGAGGAAGAGTCCAGATAACTGATTTGTTACAAGGGTGGTGTCTTAGTTAGGGTTTCCAATTTTGTGAAGAGACACAATGACAAAGGTAACTTATAAAGGACAACATTTAATTGGGGTTGGCTTACAGGTTCAGAGGTTCAGTTCATTATCATGGTGGGATCCAGGCAGACATGGTCCTAGAGGAGGTGAGAGTTCCACATCTTACTCCTAAGGAAAACAGGAGAAGACTACTGTCTTCCAGGCAGCTAGCAAGAGGATATCAAAGCTCACCCCTGCAATGACACGCTTCCTCCAATAAGGCCATACTTTCTCATAGGAACTCCTCGGTGGGCCAAGCATATTCAAATCACCATAGATGAAGTGAACATTGATATGGGGGTGGAGGGAGAATATGAGAGAGGTGAGTTTTAAGGAGTTAGATTTTATACAAAGTGATTTTAAGAAGAAAAAGAAGGAGGTATCAGGTGATGTCAGAATAAAACAAGTCATAGTGGGCTTAGGGAAGAGCGTATGGTGCAGAGACTGGATCAACCTCCTAAGTCACAGATGTACTTTCTCTATTTTTATTCTCCCTAGTCTACAAAGTTCCTCAAACTTCAATAAGGACCATTTGAGAAGGCAAATTTGTCCTCTGCATAATACAAAAGTACAAAGTTTAAAATGAATGTCTGATCCCAAAACAACCTAATTTTCTGAGGAAATCAGAAAGAAAATATTTTAGCTATTTACATTTTTCTCTCCAGACTAAATATGGAGGGTCTAAACATCAGATCAAAATCTGCTGTTATTACAAAAAAAACTCTTCTAATAATAACAACCTAAACGTCAGATCTTTTAACTGTCAATAGCACTCTTATCTATCTATCTATCTATCTATCTATCTATCTATCTATCTATCTATCCATCTATCTCTGTGGTAAACCTACAAGGTAGCAAAATATTTGCATGTTGGAGTCAAGAGCACAGACACTTCATCATGAAATTATTGAATCCATGTTTTAAGGTAGAATGATTCTTTCTTCCCTGTTAGACATACAAAATAAATACACGAATGCACGGCTTCTTGCTTTCCCAGCCAGGATGGCTTGCAAGATGATCATCTCTGGTGAGGGAGGAAACAATGCCAAGTTTCTGGTGTGTGCGTGCACACTGCTTTTGCTCATAATTAATAGCCCCTGTGCTTGCTAAGGTTTTGGAAAGGAGCTCGAAGCCTACCCAGGTAATGCCTTCTGACAACGCTTTAAAGATCAGTTATGTCATATGGCTGCCTTTTAGAAAATAAAAAAAAAAAAAGAAGTCAAAATGCATAGCTGTGCCATATGGCATCTCTGAAGAAACAGCCGGATTGGACAGACAGTCACTGGAGAAAGTCCCACAGCACTTGGAAAAGAATGTGGTCCTGTTGCCAAAATGTGGCCTTTGTTAATCTCCTAACTATTATTGTGCAGAAACCAATTCATCTGTATTAATTATAAACAAATTTTAATTACTTCAGTAAAAGCCTATTATACTGATATCCGATGCCAAGGAAGCTGTTTTAACTCCTTCTAAGTCTCCAAAGCAAACACGGGGTGTTGGAACGTAGGTGTTTTCGGTGAGGCAGGAATTTCTCGAGCAGAGTGTAAAGCACACAGTTTTGACATTTAGATTTTCAGTTCTTTTAAGAAATCCCATGATGCTTTTGCTTTTTTTTTCCAGAGGCTATCAAAAGGCAGCTAATGCATGCAAGTTGTTAAAGACAGATTATCCCTAATGTCTGGGAGTGTTTAACTGTATTCTGTATTCATTTGCTCAGATTTTAAAGTTACAACAACAACAAAAAAAGCAGCATGCTTTGCAAAGCAATTATGCTCAGTGACACAAAGCAACAAAGCATTTTTTAAAAAAAGTTATCTGACTTTCCTAAACCATTCATCACACAGTCCTTTCTGAGAGTTCCCTGGACAACCTACAAGCACATGTATCCTATGCCTCCAAACACCATATCCTCAGAAAACATGGAAACCCAAATCACTAGCAGGTTTTGTGGCGGCAGCTTGGCCAAGAAGGCTGGCTGGTCCTTCCCATATAAAAAGTTTACAGATGACACATGGCGGCTGTAGTGTGCGCAGCCGTCAGGGTTGGAGGCAGTCCAGAGGAGGACTCATCTGTGCACGGCAGCCGCGATGGAATTGTCTTTGCGTTCAGTTTCACTAATGTATGCTTTTATTTTATTAGGCCAACCATCAAAAGTCCCTCTTCCTCCTGGAGACCATTCCTTTTGGTATTCAGATCACTTTGGACCTTGAAACTTAAACAGTTTTAAACAAACAGACCCACTTCCTGCCTTTTTCCTCCATTAGACTTTGAAGTGTCTCGTGTAAACCTCACACTATGTTTTTTTTTCTCATTTTTAAACAAGAAAAAATAATTTATTTTTATAATCATATTGGGTAAATTCTAGACAGCAGGGTCCTCTGTAAATTCTCCTTAGTGAGCACAGAAACCATGGCTTTAAACTATAACACAAATATAATAGGATAGCTGGCAAAGGATGCATAGGGCAACGTACATTTAAATGAAGCCAGGTTCCTCAAGGATTTGGTTCTCCATTAGTACAAATCAAATACAACTACGGGTTTGTGGAGTTTCTCCTCTTCCCCTACTCTGCATGCCTATTACACCCATTGAAGCATACATTAAACTAGAAGTCATAGACGTTAGACTTTGAATCTGAAGGTCTCCTAAGTCTTTGAAATTCTCCCCCATTCTGCAGATGAGAGATCAGGGTGCAAACTAACTTGGCCTGTTTGAGGACAGGGAGACAGATGTCTGCAGAGCAGGAACATCTTTCTGATCTCTTCGTGCATGTTAATCCCATGATACGGCGCTGTCATGTTTCTGTTAGTATTGATGAAGAGAGACTAGATTTCTCTGAGCAATAGAAACAATGTGAGTGACCATAAACTGAAGAATTTATACAGTAAGTTAATTTCAAAATTATGTTCTATCAGCATTCCCCAGCACCTATCGGGATTTCTTCCTTCTTGTGCTAAAAGTTGTTAGCACACGCTATTCCAAAACACCTGATTAGGGAAGATCGTATAGCGAATGCAAATAGAATTTCAGAGAGCAAAATGCAGGCCGTGTTTCCTTGGGCCCTGGACTCTGCACCAACTTCTCATCCCCTAAGAACTACTTAGACTCTGCAGATTTGAAGAAAAGGATCATTTCTATCTAAAATATACATATACCACTATATAATATAATTATGAAAATATGCAAAATTCTTGGAGACACACAATTGAAAACAAACCAGGTTCTAGAGAACAAGTATATACCATAATTACTAAAATAGGAAATTCTTGGAGACAGACAATGCCTGCTTCTGCCTCCCAAGTGCCTGAATCTGTTCCTGAATGTAACCGTCACACAAAGTCCTGGACTTAACTCCTCACCCATACTCCTGCCCCTAACTTCAGTAACTGCATTAGTTCAGGAAGTTGGGTTTTCATGCAATCACTACTTCTACCTGTCCCTTGTTCCCTGCCTGCATGAATTGATGTCTGTCCCCAGATGAAAAGTGTCACACAACGCTGGAGAGACAATCAGAAATTCAAGATGTTTTTGCAGGCAAGCCTGGTCTACATCAAATCTTCTCAAAACAACAACAACAAATACCTCTGAGGTGATAATGCTAAAGTACTGATAATGAACACCATTCTACCACTCAGGACAAGTCTACCGCTCAGGCTTCAGGCCCCATTCCATGTTACACTACACAGCTAGCCCCTGGGCTAAAGCATGGCCCATCCATCCAACACCTGATGATTCGGTCACCGTACTATCATGCCTCCTTTGGTCACATAAAATCAGATCTCTTTATAAAAATGCCTCTCAAGGGTGATTCAAAGTCGTCACCTCTCTGGACCTTATTTAGTTAGTGTGTTTTGAGGACAGGGTGTTGCTCCTGCCCCTGGCTCCTGAAGGCTAGAATGACAGGCTTACTTCGTCCCATTCAGTTTCTCCTACTCTTCATTGCATTTCTACTTAGGAATTGACATGGGGACTGAGGATGGAGATCAGTGGGTAAAATGCCGGTGCCGTATGCACCAAGCCGATTCTGTCCCCAGCATCATATAAACAGAGCCTGGCAGTACACGTCAGTAATCCTAGCTCTGGTATTGTGAAGCAATTTCCTCCCAGACTGAAACATTCTATCCTGGGAGGAGGCTCCTGAGACTGGAGAAGTAAACAGCCTTATAAACCCTGGAAAGCTGAAATTTACAGGACTCACAGGGCCCCTCCCAAAAGTTACAGAAAGAGTAAACTACTGCTTAGGGGGTTAGCTCTGGCCAGGCTAGCGGTCTCTGGTGTGTCACACTACTGGCAAGTTGTCAGAGAGGTCCAGAGTTGCATCTTTTGTGAGTCATCACCCGTAATGGGAACACACTGTATTTGACTTGTTTCTGTTCCTGAATGTATCTTTAGTTCATCAGCAAGTAATATTTTTTAATCTATGTTTTTCATTTGATTGTTTTTTGTTTTGTTTTGTTTTGTTTTGTTTTGTTTTTTGTTTTTTGGGGTTTTTTTGCGGGGGTGGGGGGGGGTGGGGGGGGTGGGGAGGGGGAGGGTTGGGTGTTTTTTTTTTTTTCTTGGTTTTTCGAGGCAGGATTTCTCTGTATAGCCCTGGCTGTCCTGGAACTCACTCTGTAGACCAGGCTGGCCTCGAACTCGGAAATCTGCCTGCCTCTGCCTCCCAAGTGCCTGAATCTGTTCCTGAATGTAACGTCACACAAAGTCCTGGACTTAACTCCTCACCCATACTCCTGCCCCTAACTCCAGTAACTGCATTAGTTCAGGAAGTTGGATTTTCATGCAATCACTACTTCTACCTGTCTCTTGTTCCCTGCCTGCATGAATTGAAATCTGTCCCCAGATGAAAAGTGTCACACAACGCTGGAGAGACAATCAGAAATTCAAGATAATTTTTTTGCAGGCAAGCCTGGTCTACATCAAATCTTCTCAAAACAACAACAACAAATACCTCTGAGGTGATAATGCTAAAGTACTGATAATGAACACCATTCTAAACACCAAAACAATGAAATTGCATTAATATCAAGACATAGTCAATGATCGTCTGTACTTGAGATGACTGGCTTCTTCAAAGTGTCATGAGCTGTCTCCTTAAGGATGAACCAATTTTCACACTTCAGGAGAGGTTCTGTTGGTTCTAGGGAACAAGGCTATCTGAAGAAAAAGCAGAGGTGAAGATGAGATGGCCTGGACTGAGGTCGAAGGAAAGTGTGTCAGTTCTCTGTGTTGCTATGGAAACCAAAACCAAAACAAACAAAACCAAAACCAAAACCAGAAGGAACTTAGAAGAAAAGTTTCTTGCGGTCCATGATTTCCCAGAAATTTTTCAACTGTCCCAATGGACAAGGTTAACATGGTGACAGCAAGACTTGAATCAGAAGCAGGTGTAACCTTCAAAGTCCAGCCCTAGTGACTTACCTCTACCAACCAGGAACTTTTCTCCACAGACTACATAGCCTTCAAAATAGAGCCACTGTGGGCTGGAGATACAGCTCATTCAGTGCCTGTCTAGCATCTGTTAGACCCTACATTCAATCCCAAGTGCCAGTAATGATAAATACCACAATGGCTTCACAACTCTGGGGGAAGTATTTCAAGCGATAACCTATGATGGACATTTCAGATTCCAACCACAGCACAGGTAATGAATGATGAAACACCAAGGAAATTATTAAATATACACCACATCTATAAACTTCTCTTTAGCTTCCATTGTCTCTCCGTCAGTGTCTAAATATCCAAGGCAAGATACTTTCTGAATAAAATGGGCTGATTTGCCTCATGATTCTAGTGGATGGAAAGCTCAAAGGGCCAAAAACCAGCATTTGCCAAGAGTCGCTTGTGTCTACGTCACACCACGACAATGAAGAAGAAAGGGATACAGAAGATAGAGAAGGAGCCAAGCACATGGAATAGCTACAATTATAATCATCCAATGACTGTACATTCAATGATTATACAATTATAATCATTCAATCATTCTAGATATGAGAACTGTGTCAGTCCCACCCACAAAGCTTGTGTTAGTCAGCCCCTAAACCTCCATGCCAGTGATTGTCAGCCTTCCTAATGTTGTGACCCTGTAATACAGTCAGATTAAATATAACTATTTAATAGAGTTGTGATGACCCCATCCATAGAATTATGCTGTTGCTACTCCATAACTGTAATTTGGCTACTGTTATGAATTATGATGTAAATATCTAATATGCAGGATGTGATTCTACTCCTCCCATGAAGGGGTCAGGACCCACAGGTTGAAAAATGATGCTCTACACCCAAGATGATGATCATGCCAGGAGAAAAGCTTTACATGGGTCATGGTTTCATAGGTCTCAGTACCTACTTGGCATAGCAAAGTAGGAACATGTGACAGAGAAACCTTTTACTGCATGATCAGACAGCTAAAAGGAAGAACCAAAAAAGGGCCCCAGAATCTCCTTCAAAAGCATGTCCCCAACAACATTTAAGCCTCTCAACAGTCCGCACCACCTCCCACAAGACGTACCCAGGGCATCGAACCTTTGTTACATGGATACTGAGAACGTTCTTAAGACCAGAGCTACAGTGATACCACAGCTCACAAAGGCCCACCAACTCTTAAAACTATCACATTGGGAGCCAAGCTTCCAGAACATGAATTTTAGGGAAGAAATTGAAACCATAGCATTTTCTGATTTTCCTGTGGGTTAAGCTCCAATGTAAAATGACTTGGAAAGCTAAGAAGAAGCCTTGGGAGGCCCCATGGAGAAACAGAATGAAGAATACGCCTGTAGCACAATGGAACTAATGGCGTGCCTTCTCCTTTAGAGTTGGCATGCAGGTACTTCCTTGGTGTTGTGATGTGAGTTGTTTTGCCCTGCCTTCTGTGCTGTGATAGACTGATATCAGTGAGACTGTTACTACACTATGAATCAATAGACTGCTGCCTGTGGACAGGCAAGCATACCTCTCAGTGACCTGCAACTGGGGCTTGGCTATATCTGGGTTTTCCTCAGAATGATTGTTATAAAACCCTGATCTGGGGTCTGCTCGGTCTTTCCTTGGCTTTCTGTATGAAACCATTATCTTGTGCATGCATTTCTACCATTGCCACTGGCTGTGAGGTAATATCGGAGAGGAAACCCTTACCAGAGTTGAGCTGATACAGGCTCCATGCCTTTAAACTTCTAAAACTGTGAGACAAATAACTTAGTTGCTTGTGGGAAAAAAAAAAGGATGTTGCCGTTAGGTGTAAGGACTATGTAACTGAGTATTTGGTTAATGATGCAGATCTCTTCTAAGAGAATAACAAGAGAGTCTTAACAGCTGTAGGCAACTAGAGTTCAACCTTGCCATCACTAACATCCAGATCTTTGTGATAGTTCAGGCCTGTGTTCTGTAAGAGGTTTACTCAGCACCCTTAGCCCCTGTGTGGTACCATGGATGCCAATACAAATATCCCTTTCCAACACTAGCAAACTGAAAGGTCGCCAATCTTCTCCAACTAACCCTTGAGAGGCAGACTGCTTGTTAGCCATTGGTAATATATCTATAACCAGAAAGGGCTACATCTAACAGTGTAAAGTATAATCCCTGTTCCACTGTAACTGTTCAACAGCACTCAGCAATCATCTCCTGGACTCTCACTCCATTTTGTAATCATGGGTAACAACCATTGCTCCCGGTAAGCCCATTTTTGCAATGTCTGAGCCTTCATCAGTGCCATAATGTTTTTTCATAGAAAAGGCCACTGGTTAAAAGGTCAGAGGATGGAAGAAGAGAAGTCATGAAAAGCAGGACACTGACTGGTCCTAATTCTGTTTTTTTATATTAAAATGGCCCCTATTCCAAATAGGGAGTTGAGGACACGGGGACTAAAGAGGCAACTGAAGACACCCGATGACATCAGGCAAGCTGATATGAAGGCGGGCAGCAGCTGCCTTCCCAACTGGAAGGAAAACAGAAGACACGCAGGAACAGAGGTGAAAAACAGAAGTTGGGCCAATAGCAGGCACCTCAAATTTCATCCCTTAAAAAGACCCTGCACTAAGAAATGTCTCCGCCGTGCCAGAGGAGACATGTCCCTGTTACCAATTCACACCGCAGCATATTAAAACCAAGGCGTAGAAACAAATGTTTCTTATGCCTCGACAATAAATTCAACTTCGTTTCCCATCTTCTACACAGTTTCACATGCGCGCGTAGACACACACACACACACACACGCACACACACGCACACACACACGTCCCTGCCGGCATCATCCTCCACACTCCTCTCCTTGGATCTGTCCCACATGGTATCTTACAATTGGGCCTTGAAAAGTTGAGAGTTACAGCCAAAAGCAGCAAGAAAATGCCACGGAACTGGCAGTGTGCATTGTGGAGGAAGCCAGAGCATCTGCTTGGGAGCCGGGCGATGAAGCAGAGCCACAGGGAGAAGAAAGGCTATTAGGCCACCAGCAGCCAACGGGGAAGAGCCCCAGGAACCCAGATTAAAAGTCTGAAAAGCGCTGGAACTCAAAGTAAAGGATCAGTGGAAAGTGGCGCTGAAGCCAGGGCTGGCATATG